>NW_019416845.1:272091-285430 GCF_000390285.2 Anoplophora glabripennis
TAAAGTCAATAACAAACGAGATAATTCAATAATTATACTTTGTCACTATTTTCCCCCTTAACTTGAAAAATATCGATCGCACGGTAAAATTTGTAATAAAAGAAGTTGTAGGAAATCGCATTTGCAACAACTTAAGTCCATACCGTTTTTGTTGTAAAGTTGAAAATGGCCGAGATATTGAGCAAAAACGATGTTTCCTTAAATTCAAGATGGCGGCTGACGCAGGGGTGGAATTCAGTCGCGATTCTGAATTTACACTACTATTGACCCCCCCGCCCTAAAGGTTAGAACAATAAAATTGTGGTCCCTAATTTTTTCCCGGTTAAATGACAATCCGACTGGGCTAAATCTGCTAAATAAGTAATGACACTTGGTGACATTTAAATGTTTTTCCACAGCCAACCTACAGCTAACTGTCGGATTATATTTGTCTCTGTACTTATGTTCAAATATCTCAAAATCGGTGGAATTTAGGTATAGGGAATGCTTATACCAATGGAAAGAGAATTAACAGGTGCATCTACTGGCATTATAAAACACAGGGTCTTCTATTTAAAATAAGCGAGTTATTAAACTTTCAATTTGACACAATTGGTCCGTGTTTTTTAGACGTCCTGTGTAACATGCACCAACTTTCGAATATTCCAGATATTTGGACATGTTTTGGTATTGACCATCTAAAATTTCAGCTTCCTATCTTAAAAATTGGAGGAGATAGAACCGATTAAGTGTAGTTATGTTTTTGAAAAATTCAAAATATTTCAAAAACGATTGAGTTTAAGGTTATGAAACTTACATTAAAATGCGATGTAGAATCCAAAAATTAAATAAAAAATAGTACATTCCATTTAAAATAAGCGAGTTAACGTCTACTTCCGGTAAAACCGGAAGTTCCACGGCGGCGCCAATATTTTCAAGCGATAGAACATTAGGAGAACCCCCGTACATAAATTTTCAGAATTCCAATACGAGTAGTTTTCCAGAAACGTCTAATTGAAGGTCTATCTGTAACACCCTGTATATTTAAATTATTTTGTAGTTTTATTTAATATGACACTAAAATATACTATTTTCTGAATTACAAACTTAAAATTGAATATTTGTTATAAGATGCAATATAATATTTAATATGTAATAAAAATATTACTTAATCCGGATCTGCTTAAAGATGCGCGCGATCAGATTGCCTTCCACACTCCACTTCCACGGATTTTGCATTCACTGGTACCCGTGCATTGGAATTAGATACGGCCAGTCTAGGTGGTCTGTGTGTAATCTCGTAAAATCATGTAATTTCTTGCGAAGATAACTTGTGGAATTTTTAGCAAAACTTCAAAACAAACAACTAAACTGTCACCAGTTATTTATTATTATTTATTAACAGACGTTGCAATGCAGAACATTTAACAGTTTTTAATGAGACATATCACAATTTTCCACCAATGAGCAGAATAAAGTTAAGGAGAATTCTAAAAAATCAACTTCATACATAGTAATACACAATTTTAATTATGTATGTTGATATAATAATAATGCAGCAAGATAAAAAAATTACTTAAAAAAGTCATAAGTGTTTAATATGATCCCTACTAACAGCTAAGCACTTGTGGATTTTAGAGATAACACCAGAGAACACTATACCAATATAGTATTATTTGATAACACCATCAGTCACCGCTTTTGCTATATCAGCCGCAGGCAATTCATGAAACGCTCTTCGTATTCGAGCAATTAAATCCTCTTTTGAAGCAACGGGTGTAGAATAAACTTTTTGCTTTATTACTCCCCAAACATAAAAATCTAATGGAGCGAGGGAGACCTCACTGGCCAATTCCACGAACCAAGGCGTCTCATCCATCTATCTTCAAACATTTCAGTCAGCTGTTGATCGATTTGATTGTGACAGTGAGGTGAAGCCCCGTCTAATTGATACCAACACTTTCTTAGTTGGTCTAAAGGTGTATCATCTGGAAAATCTGCCACAACCGTTTGTAAAATATTGAGATATCCGTCGGCATTTAAATTTTCTTCGTAGATATGGTAAGAAATTTCGTTATCTTTAATTAGATAAAAAACATTAACGCTAAATTTATTTTGAAAGTTTCTTTCCCGGATAACATGAGCATTTTTAGATGGCCACAAATGAGTATTATGTCTATTGAAAATACTTCTCTCGTAAATTTTGACTCGTCTGTCCATATAATATGTTGCAAATATTGTGGATCTTCTTGGTATCGCACTAACATCGTTTCACAAAATTGTACACGTTGCACGGCGTCACCCGGATGAAGAGCAGAAAGTAGCTTAAATTTGTATGGATGCATATCATTAGTTCTTAGCATTCTGTGAATGGACGCTCGTGAAATGTCTAAATCATACTCTGCGGCACGAGTTGAGGATTCTGGATGAACATTAAAATAGGCTAGCACATTTATAACGTATATCTTCATTTGAAGTTATTGGTTTTGATAAAATTCTTTCTGCACGAATTCGACCATACTTTAGTTGATTTGCTAAAATTCTTCTTAACTTTTTTCTGCTCATTGGTGGCAAATTTGGATATGTCTCATTAAAAACTGTACATGTTCTGCTTATAATTCCATTGCAACGTAATAAATTTAAAATATCAGCATTTGAGTAAGTATTGTTTTCACATACTTCTATCCTATACTGATCATTACCTATTGATTCAATGGATGACCTTGTTTCCAAAAAGTGGGGGCGAAACGTACTCCGCGTGTTTTGCGCATGTTCCATAATTATGCGCGGTTGCATTCAAATTTAAAAGATTGTCACGGCATGCTCTGTACTATAGCCGATTATATACATATAAGATATTAAATCTATTTTCACTGAGTTCACTTCAATTTCTAAATGTTTACTTTTCTACCATTTTCTTCTATGAGTCCTCTACTGATATGCTCCTTATCTAACACATTATTTTACTATTTATTTTTTGCTATATATTAATTTCAATAAATAACGTAAGTATCTGCATAACCTATTTAATATTTTGCAGGCTAAAATAAAATAAAACAGCATACAAATTTATATGTTTTTAAAACTATGGACATAGGCATGTTCGTAATTTTGGACATTTTTTTAAATGACATAGGTGTATTTATTAAACAACTTAGTATTTCAAAAAATCGTCACTATTCGCTCTAGCCGGGCACAACTGACAATCATTTTTTTTATAAAAAAAAAGTTTATTATATAATTATTTATTATAGTGGTTTCTGCAGTTTATTTATTATTTATTTATTTATATCTTACAGATATGGATATTATCGGATTGGTCTCTTACTAATTGTGAGAGACCAATCCGATAATGTCCACGATTAAGGAAGGCTCTTATCGAGTATAATTTTGAAACATTTTTATTAAATATCAACACAAAATAAACTAATAGAAGAATTAGTGCAGGTTTAAACAGATTATGAAATAAAACTCAAGAGATACATTTATTTATTTATTTATTAAAATATACACTATACCATAACAGTTTCACCAAAGCACTAGCATAACACAAAACAAAATGAGAATATTTTTTAGGTTAGCTTGGTTTGGCTTTTTTACCGCTCGGCGCTCGGCGCTCGGTGCTCACCGTTCTTGGTTCCTTTCAACCAATCAAAACCCGTAAAGTAAACGCATGCGTATGAATACGCTGGTACGTCGCCCCACTTTTCGTCTTCAAGTCAATTGCAAAATGATCAGTATAGGATAGAAGTATGTGATTGTTTTCCATTTTTTATAAACACTAAATTAAACTGTCACTGGAAGAGGCTAACAACAAATTGACAGTTTAGTTGTTTCTTTTGAAGTTTTGCTAAAAATTCCACAGCTATCGCAAGAAATTACATGATTTTAGGTGATTACACAAAGAATAGTAGATGACAAAAACTAGAAGAGATAGGTATAGGGAACCTCGATACCGTTTGATATCAATAATTTATAGGGTGTTCCATTTAAAATAAGCAAGTTGATGGCGACTTCCGGTATAACCGAAAGTGGTACGTGAACGCCATTATTTTAGTTGAAAAGGGTATGCCCGAAAACCCGGTATCCCAAATTTTCAAAATTCAAATCGAAGTAGTCTCTGAAGTAATTCTAATGGGCCGTCACTGTGAGACACCCTGTAGGTTACCGATACTCTCATTATTTGTGCACTATACACAATGTCTGAACATTATGCATAGTGACTAGAAGGTGCTTAAAGTGATAAATATTTGTAAAATTTCATCTATGACAAATTATTTCAATCTTTTTGGGCACCACGATAAATAAACATGTTTAATATCGATTTATTCAAAGAAATACGGATTGTGTCAGCGAAGGCAAGGCTGGGGCTTCTCTCATATCAAGATATGACAGAATGACGTTAAATAAACACAGTGACGGAACATATGTACAGAATCATCCTCTTTTTATTTGCACAACCTGTAGTACCTCATACTAGTACTCCAAACAATTCTATTAATGTGCATTTTAAGGAATCCTGTGGCGACTCCAATTTTGCTTCTACTTATTATGCCGTTTTTCCAATTTACGTTAGCCTATGGACCCTGTATTATAAGCTTGTTCTGTATCACGCCAGATCCACCTGACGTATCTTCTATTGACGTTCTTTGATCCATTTACCAATGATTTTATTAAATACCATTGTAGTAAAAATTACTGGTACTGGTTGCATGAATTCTGTCTGGTCAACATATGCAATTTCTACTTTACCTAATTGTACCTAGGAATTTAGGTCAGCTTCAAAGGATTATTGCGCCCCAACTAGGAGAGGGCATTGACGCACACTAGAATCGTACAGTCTGTCTATGCATATTTGAGCATGCAGGTTCAGATACCTCCTGAGATCTGTCTTGCGCGTAAGCAAAAATAACGAATAACTCAGCAGTAGTTAAACAGTGGGGCTACCAACGCACTTCAAGGTCACTCCAGGCTGCCACCGGGCTGCCGCCATCCGGAGCTGGCACC
This sequence comes from Anoplophora glabripennis, assembly GCF_000390285.2. Classification (NCBI taxonomy): domain Eukaryota; kingdom Metazoa; phylum Arthropoda; class Insecta; order Coleoptera; family Cerambycidae; genus Anoplophora; species Anoplophora glabripennis. Next base: position 277,078 of record NW_019416845.1, read on the forward strand.
AGGTCTCCAGCAGCAGCTCCAAGGTCACGCTGAAGAAGTGTCAGTGGGGTGCGGGGGTGGGGGATCTGGATTGCAGAAGAAGAAGCCGGGGTCCGTCATCGGCAATGACCANTTCTAAGTATATATAGACTGTGCGAGTCATTCATAAATAGCTCTTTGTTTACTTGACAACATTACTTGTGGGTGAAGGGAAAGGGGATCAGGAGAGGGGATAATAATGTCGAAGAATGCTGTAATATTTTAAATTAACCATAGGCGCATCACATAGTTTATGTTTGGGGTTAAATAAAACCTAAATTCTTGTTAAAGGCTAGAATTTTCTTACAGTTACATAATTTTTACACTATATTGATTATAAAATATGTTACTGAAAAATTATAGGTACTAATTTCAATTTTTCCAGTTAGGTACAAAAATACATATGTACTTACCGTATTTTATTGATTACAAGACCAATGTTTTTTTTCATATTTTCCTGTCTCTGTATTCACGGTGCGTTTTATATTCGTTGACAACTTACCAGGGTAAAGCGATTCTTTATTTTATCTCTAGTTTAGAAAAATAAAAGTGCATCCTATAATCGATGAAATACAGTATATTCTCGAATCAATTCAACGAGCAACTCATTTGCATTTTCTCAAAACGGCAATTGGAGGGGGACAAAAATATCTATTCGCATACGAGTTGCTCATCAATTGATTCATGAATTCATTAAAACCCTTTAGAGTAAAATTACCGTTTTAATAGTCAATCATATGTCAAAATTATGCATTTTACCATGGTTTATTTAACAAAAACAATGATTGTACTTTGATGAAAGGTGGTAATACCAGACCAACATAATATAACTAAAAAAAATTAAACATAATTTAATTTCATTTGAATTTATTTCGTAATCTACAAAGAATGAGCAGTTAAGTTGTACATACACTAGGGCATTATCATTAAGGTTACAAATATATAAAATACTTTTTTAATGTTACTGACAACTTTGAATTCACTTTATGATTTTGTCTTAAATTGCTATTATTTATATACAGGGTGAGTCAGTCATCATGGTCAACTTTAGGCATGTATTCAGAAGGCCTAATAAAGCAAAAAATTTAAAAAGATTTTTTACTCAACCTTTTATAAGAGAAGCAAATCAATCCATAACTCACGGTAACACGCGTTCCTGGCTCACATCAAATGCAACCCAGGCCGGCACTGAGTTGACTGTGTATTAATCGAAGTTGACAGCAGTCCGTTAGCTAATGAAAATATTTTTTTTTCAGCGTTAATGTGCATTTAAAAATTCTTTTAATCAGGTATTTCTATTTTACACATTTTTCCCTATCTTTTCTCAAATTAATGTCATGATGACTGAATCGCTCAGTATATTTTTTATTTTGTTAGAAGTCTTAAATAATGCGAAAATAATAATAATAAAAATAAAAAATTATTGGTGTCTAAATAAAATATTTTTTGTAAAAACACTTCTAATCCTATCTTTTTTAGAAAAGTCTAAATTTTTGGCAGTTTCGTGATGAATTCTTAAGTTAAAATAACTACGTAATATGAGTTTTATTAAATAAAATACATGTCCATCTACAGGATCGTCATCATATAAATGATGTTCAAAGTAATTTAAAATTTCTGATGGCAATGTTTCGAAGGTGTTTTTTATTAAAATACTATTTAAATCTTTTATATTCTTATTAAAAATATTTGTAGTTTTCATAAAAAAACTAAAATATTTTTCAGCTGCTTTACAGACTTTTACAACACCTTCCGAAGCTTTAATTAATTTTCCATATTGCTTCCTTAATTGCAATGATGAAGGGACATCTTCAGTTTCTAAAAGATTTAGGCACTTTGCACAGGTAACACATTTTTTTAAACATTTCACCACAAAACCTGCGATATACGAAACTATATCTTCTAAATAAATTGTTAAATTCCAAGCTATACAGGAAGAAAATTGATAAGTTTCAATATTATTTTTAACAGTCTGTTGAAAATCTAGATAATCTTCATTTTGTAACGTATCATCTCCATAATCATTGATAGTTACTTGATGTCCACTACCACACGACAAAATTGTCAGTTTTTCAGAGTTAGTAATGTTACCTGTATCTGGACCTGTAATTTCTGTATGAACCAAGAGACGTTTGTATGCAGCTTCGAACTGTCTCGCTGTAGGGTTATTATTAAACCCACCCTTTGCCCTGATAGCACCAAAAAAGAGTTCCAAGTGATCTTGAGATATTTTGATAGTTAAAATATATTTTAAAATTTTTTGTTCTAAAACATATGTCCTATATAAACCCTTTAAACTATTAATACAAATCAAAAAACCTAAAAAACCTGTTTTCCTAGAAGACTGCAAAACGGGAACATTTCCCAATTTTAAACCAGAAATATAACTAGTCATTTCATCTAAAAATTCAAAAAAACTACCTGCAGTAGCTGGTGATAAAGGCCTCTTATAAAAATATTTTGCAAATCTATTTCTAGAATTGAATATGTCGAAAAGATCATTAAAATTTTTTACAAAATTAGCCGTTGCGTCGACATTTTCAAATTCAGATAATTTTAAATCTTTATCCAAATATAGTAAAGCATCGGCAACACTTTTACTCAATGTTTGGGTGGCTATTTTTACCTTCATTTTTTCTCTAACCCACTGCAAATGTCTTAATCTAATTTTTGTTCCTAAATGCAATCCTTCAAAATTTTGTATATCCACAAGTTTTACAATAAAATTCCAGTCTATCACTTTATTACTATCATCTGTTAAATATTTTTGAGACCCAAAAGTATTCCTCACTAATTTTACCATGTGACAGGGGTCTAAAAATATAAATATATTATTTCCAGTTATGGGATTACAGAAATGAGGCTTGAGTTTTTTAATATCTCTAAAATCAGCTCCTAAATAGGATGCCATAGTGAAATTCACTGGTGCGCCATCAAATGTCAGTGAAGTGATGATAACTGCAGATTCATGAACAAATTCAAGACATTTTTTCACAAGTTCTCCTTTTTCTGTAGCAGCAAGACCATCCAAGAAAAAATACCCCACAGGTATTTTCCAATAGCCATTGAGGCAAACTAACATAAATACTAACACCTCTTTCGCTTCAGGAAGAGTGTCGGAATCGATTTTTGAGCCGATGTCTACATATCCACAAAATTTAGTACCTGTCCATTCCACCTGCTGTCGAATTGACATCTCATCTAAAACTAAATTGCATAACAGAGTTTTTCCTTTAGACGATGCTTCCTCTTGTTTTAGTTTTAATGCAACTAGAGCTTCCTTCGTGAATCCTGGAGAACCGTCAATCGAAGAATACCATTTATTGATGGTGCTTAAATGAGGTAATGATCGATTAAACGTATTTCTTACAAAATTATATGCTTTTGGAGAGTAGAATGCTAGTGTCAGGGCAAACGATCTTATGGTGGGATTGTACTTTTGTGTTGATGGACCCTTTAACATTCTTTCAAAAATTTCGAGAGGGTAGCCCGTAAGAGAAGCCTGAAAAAAAAAATAATATTGAATACATGGCACATATATAAATCGGTGGTAATTTTTTAAATGCTGTATCAGAAACATACCTTTAAAACAGTTTGGCAAGAATCTGTAATATATGATTTCTCCTTAAGGAAATGTAACAGACTATTTAGAGTTTTAATTCTTTTTCTTAATGATCCAACCGTTGTCTGGAGACTACGAATTTTCCTTTTTTGAACAACTATTTTATTTCTTAATAAGCGAAAATTCCTTTTTGCTTTTGTAGGAGTAGAAAAATCGTCACTAGATAAATCTCCAACATAACATCTTTTTCTGAAAATTAAACATTATACATTATATATAAGTATGAGTTATAAAGGTAAAAAAAGCAGGTACTTCTAGTTCAAATATTAATAAAAAATGTGCAGAACAATTGATAGAAGGTCTCCAGTCAATAATGCTCCTATGACAAACTCTACTGATCTGAAGTTTGGAATTAAAAAAAAAAAATTTCACCTCTGGTTGACCCTAACGGTGGGCGATAACGAATTGGAACTATCGATTATCGATAATATCGACATATTGAAATTATCGATAATATCAATGGTTTTCGGCATGGTTTAAATAAACTTAATACATATACTTGTATATACGAAATCGCATAATCATTTTTAGCAAGTTATGACTGAATGTGACCTTCCACACGTGAAAATATTATTACCTATCAATCTTATTGGAAATATCGGCAGCTATCGATAATATCTATACATTGTTAATATTTGATCTATATTATCAATATTTTCAATATTAATGATAATTATCAATATCACCGATAATTCGATATAAGTATTGATAATATTTTATATGTATTATTATCGATATTCTTGATATATCAATAAAACCTCCCAATCCTAGTTGACACCTCAGGTAACATCAACTTACTATTTGAAATGGAACACTCTGTATATTATTTCACCACTAGAAAGTTTCCTATTCTGAATGCAAACATCAGTGAAAGGTCCTTTAAATGGTTAAATAATATATAGAGTACTCTGTTTTGAATAAATAGAATATTAGAGAAGTTGGTATCATAGTACGAACTAGAAGAGAAAAAAAATTATTTTTTTTTACAAATTGGGACTGTTTAAAATTTAAACAGTTTTTATACTTTATTTATACTTTAAAAGGTTTAATACAACCGTTCCAAATATCAATTCAATTTAGTTTGTAAAAGGAACATTATTGCCTAAAAACGTTTGGGTCAATTAACTTGCATGCATATCTTTCAAGACGTTACCTCTTTTTTTGTCTGGTACTAAAACATTTTCTAAGCCCTGGTAGAGAGGTAGACACAGTTTCTGCTTCATTTGCATCATCTCTTTGTATTACATCTTCTGTTTCCGACGCTGTTAATGTGGTTGAAGATGATTCAATAGAAGTCATAGTTGTCACATTTGTTTCTGGACCCATTCCTTCGTCTGTACCAATGAATGGTGACCTATTTAAAACATATTGGAAAAAAGCATACACCAAACTTATATAGGTATCACACTTGTAATAAAAAATACTTACAGTCTACTTGAAGGTCCTGGAATGCACAATATATCTTCTTCAGTTATTAACCTATAAAAAAATTGAAAATAGATCCAATATCTTACCACAGTTTACCACAATTTAAAATTAATAACAATTAATTATAAAAATTAAATATCAATAACAACATTCAAAACATGCTTACCGTTTTCTGGCAGGACTCTCTTCAAAACTACTTGATATAATGGTAACAGTCTCATCATCCGATTCAGCTTCTGTACCTGACGGGATAGATTTTAGTTGTTTTTTGGGAGGACTACTACTAATGCTTGAATCTGAACTGTAATACAAATATTTAATTAAAATGACTTATAATAACAAACTTCAGTGATAATTTGCACCTGACACAATAAATATTCAATGATAAGCATTTGTCGATGATATAACAAATACTGTTTTTAAATTATTTTCTTTGTGGAAAAAAAAGGATAAAAACAATGGATACCTTGTATGTTCTAGAGGTTGAAATGCAGAATGAACTGGTAATGGAACAGCTTCTCGTTTCAAATATCTACTTCCATCATCTCGATATTCAAAATCATTTAGGTCAAAGTGATTTGAACATATTTCAACCAGTTTTGGGAATTGATATCCTTCTTGAAATCCAAGAGCTGATATCCAAAGACTTCGTCTTTTAGGATTGGCAGGAAAACTAGCAATATAAAATTTTTAGTTTATACTTGCTTTAAACAATAATTTTCATAGTTTATTTCAGTTAATACTTGTTCAGATCTTGACACAATAATTGCAATTAATTTCGGAAAATAAAATGGTAATAGTTTTTTTGTACAAACAAGTCTTCTAGAGATGCGGACGCCAATGATCTATTAACATAACCTCAAATCAAAAATTACTTACCGATGAAAAGAAATCTGTTGACCCAGTGTCTGATGGCTATATATTTTACACACATAACAATGTCTCACCATGGTTTATATTATTTAACTTAAATATAAGAAAAATATACTAAAACATACACAAATATTCAATACTATAAAAATGACTCTACCACTACAACGTCACGATAAATACAAATTTTATGAATGAATCCAATGAAGATGGCCGAAACTATGTTGCCAAATGTTTTTAATTTAAGCGGACAGACCAGAAAACAATTTTCATTATACTTGTAATGTCATATAATGAAGGAACCAAATCATTTTATTACACTCGTAATGTTATATAATGAAGGAATAATGTATATACATTTGTAGAATTGTCCGGATATAGAGGATTAGAACGTTTCGATAAATTTTACAACAGAAAAGTAGCAGATTTGCGGTCGACAAAATAATCCGGGCAACGTTGCAAAATGGCACTTAGATTGTGCTTAGTTGTCGTCAATAGAAAATTTGTAAATAAATGTGTCTATATATACTTAGAAGTCTGTGGAAGATTGTATATTGGCCCTGCTTGGCCATTTTCCATTCTGACTCTGGCTGGTGAAAAGTAAGCAGTTTTTAGTGATTTCGAGCTAAAGTAGCCATTTTGTGTAAAATCACGTTGAATCTACATCATCCTACATCGTGAAACGGTAATTATACCAATAATTAAATAGATAAATTCAGATGTTCGTAGATATGTACATAGTTTGTAAATAGATTTTAGTAGTGAGTAAGCACGTTTCCTCAAATATCTATATTAGAACTAATTAGGTTTTTTTCTCCCACGTTGCGTTTTAGAAGCAAGCCAGTTAGTAATAATCAAAGCTAATAATCAAAGCTAGTATCAAAGCTAATAATCAAAGCTAGTATCAAAGCTAGTAGCAACCAAAGTAGTTTAAACAACTAGTTCAGACAGCTAGTTTAAATAGCTAGTAAAAATCAGCTAGTGATCAAGGCTAGTGCTAATTAACCGCTGTAAATGGCATAAGCCGAGGCAAATTGCCAAGTTGAGAACCTCTAACATTTTGTTTGAAAACCATAGCAACTAAAACGCAACTTAGGTGACCATGTGATCATGGCAACAAGTCAAGTGTGAGACACTGCATAACCCGAGAGGACTGTAGACACCTCCACCATCGTCACAGCCATCACGAACTCCGGGTGAGAGTGAATAAAAATTTGAGACACCGTAGTATGTTTTTTTTATAATTTATTCATAAATTGTTTCTGTACCCATATTTTGTTCCCATCCCATACCTGCTGGGGTGTCGGGGGGAAAGGAGAAATAATTAATACTTTAATCAGTAGGTTGGCGTCCAAATTAACATCTTTAATACTCATATTTCTCGTTTCTCCCCGAAAACTAAAGACCGATTTGGCAAGAGTCGAGATATCGTAACACCAGAAAAAAACAAAAGCGGACTACGACCCAAATGCACTCCGCCCAATGAGCTGCCGTAAGCCCCTTCAGCTGTTCACAAAAAAATATTAGAACTGATGGTGTAACAATTTTTCAAAAAAACGCATGACATATATGACGTATATCAAATAAAAGCCCAATATCCATAGATGAATCTGGTATGCATATTTTGGAAAGAAGAGTAACTGTATAGAAGATATCTTAAATGAACTTAAGTCATATATGAAATTTTTTATCAAATGTCAAATTAAATTACAATTTTTGTCAAATGTCAAAACTAAAGTTGGCTTTATAAGTACCTGGAGATGGCCTATAAAAAGAACATAAAATAAGGAATATTTTAATAATTAGTAATAGAATTGTATGTTAAAAATAAAAGGACATTTGTAACAAATGTATTAGTTATAAGAAGTTCAGTGAAAGGTGTTGTTAAAAAAAGGACATCCAAGGACTGGAATTTATGCGAAGGGACCTTAAGAAAAATCCAGAAAGGAGGAGAAACAAAAGTTTATTGATTAGTTACGGCTTGGGTTTTGTAAAAACTAGAAAGGAGAGAAGCAGCTCCAATAAATTTTAAATAAGTTAATAACCAGCAAGGTAGAAATTTGTGTGTGCTCAAAATCCAGAGAAAGAAAATTTGTCATCGAAGAAAAAAAATTCCGTAACCAGTATAAAGCAGTTTCCAGAGAGGTTTCCAGTGGCCCCATAAATGGTATACATGACATCTACATAATTTCCAACAAGGAAAGATGCAACTAGCAGATAACAGGTACCTAAAATTAAAAAATAAAGTGCACTACAATAAAACATTACTAATGCACTAAACCATAGAAAAAGGATAAATAATAACAATAGGACTTACCTGAACAAAATTGAATACAAGCAATTTAATCATAGCTTTAAAAAACTCCAAAAATTTGATGAGCTCAAACAAAGTTATAAAAGGGACAGCCATTTTAA
>NW_019416846.1:0-13852 GCF_000390285.2 Anoplophora glabripennis
GACTGAACGTCGAGTGCGCCGCAGCCTGCTGTTCCAAAAGGCCCCTGGCAGTAAATCACGAGGCGCAATGTTGGATTTCTTTGCGTCCCGTGACACTAGTTAAAGCGAATCTATTTAACTCTAATAACTACTTAGTGTGATTTGAACGAAACTTATTTACTTTATGTATTGTTTTCATGCGCATAGAATAAAATAAAATTAATAAATTGTGATGCATTTTTACATTAAAAAAATTTAATTCACTGTAAAATTTTCAGTAGCCTGTCTCCATTTTGTTTTAATTGTACACTAATGGAAAAAATTAAGGGATAAAAAAAAATCTAAATTTTCGGCGATTTTTCAAATGGCTGTATCTTTGATAAAAATGGTCGTATTGGAGTAAAAAAAAAAGCAATTTGAAGCTTGAATTTTCTAATTTTTGGATTTTTTTCGATCTTATTTTTGGTGTACGGACTTGAAAAAAATTCCAACTTAACCACCTTATGGATTAGATAGGTTGTTCATTTAGCTTCAATTTCTTTTTTTTTTGTCTCGATACGATAATTTCTCACTGAGCTATCGGACTTTGAATGAAAATGGATCATTTTTTCTTTGTTCATCGATATCTCAGAAACCAATGGTTGCACAGAAAATCGAAGGTGGGTTTCAGAAATTTGAATGAATTCTCTACAAGGTCCTGGCACGGTTTTTTTCATGATATTCATTAACATTGCGCGATACGTGTTACTTGAAAAAATTTATTTTGCAAGATCCAAAAATTAGAAACTTCAAGCTTCAAATTGCTTTTTTTTACTCCAATACGACCATTTTTATCAAAGATACAGCCATTTGAAAAATCGTCGAAAATTTTTTTTCGTCCCTTAATTTTTTCCAGTAGTGTATGTGCTTAGACAAGTGTTATTGAGAAATGCATTTCCATTTATTAATTTTAAAGTAATAATATAGTGAATATAAGTATCGACTTATTGTCATGTAACGAGAATAGAAACGATAGCAGAAACAATTAACTCCAAAAAATATAATAACTATATAATTTTATTTGTTGTTCGTTTAGTTACATTTCATAGACATGTACAAGCTTGTGAGAGCTTGCTTCAGTTTATTAGTACAGTCAATGACCATTTTCCCGTATAATTTTGCCAAACAGCTTATAAAAAAAACAAATGAATGGTGTACTTATGGCGTCTGTAGACCCAATACAAGCGGAGTAATAGCTTGTTGAAGGTTGATTTTATTCGTCAAACGCCAAAATTGAAAGTTTGAAGTGAAATAACCAAAAACCAATGCATTTTTCAGGGAATACTCACAGAACCTTTTTTAAAGTGCTCGAGAAAACCTTTATTTTTATTTCTTATAAGAAACTATTAATGATACGCGAAATTTTGTAGAGTATAAAATTATAGAATTATTATTTTTTTTACTTACTTTCAATGTAAAAAAAATGTCGAAAAACGGGTCATATTTCATTTCTTTTGTTATGTTTATTTAGCAATGGTTTTTTGGAATAGGCAAGCTCGGATTCTTATTGTACATAATATTTGATATTTTTCTGTACAACAAAATAGATTACTTCAAATACAAACGCCTGGACTGTTCCACCCCCTGGACTATAAGTAGATTAAATTTAAACGGATCATACCTAAACCGACAGGTTAGTTTGACATTAGATAATAATTTTCTCAGTGTACACTTTGTATCATTTACAGGAGAATACTTTGTCACTTAAACTCGTAATACGGCAATGGATAAAATACCGCTAGCAGTAATTTATGATAAAGGAACCTCTCGTTATAATGTTGATTATCTCGTATATCTTCCTTCTTCCTAAAACTTAACGCTAGAATTTTAGATTTTATGGTAGTAACATTTTATCTACGCCATAACATCTCAGAATTGTTTCCGTAACGGTTCGATATGGTGAATGATGACTTGATCGGTGTCTCAGTCGTAATTAGCTCAATTACTCTAAAGGGACCGAAAATTTCCACGTTGTTGGAAGTTATTACGCTTTTTGTGAGCTTCGTACCATTTCCTTTACTTGAAAATAAACGTCTCCTTTATATGCAATACTAATAAACATAAAATTTTGACAGTCATTCGCTTCTTGATTTAATTTTCAAGCTACTTGGTTTGAGGCGAAGTCAAGTCAAGCAACGGGAAAAAGAATAAAATATTTATTAGTAGTTAATAAGAACGTAATTAAACGAATGCTGAAACATTTTTATTTTACTGATGTAAAATGTGTGAAGTTTGCAACAGAATGATCGGAAAATTTTCTTTCAATAGAAATGGAAGTTGATTTATTGAAAAAATGTAGCTAAAATCAGAAAAATGCCTTCATTTTAGAATATTTTGACTTCAAATCATATTTAAATAACAAATTTATTAAAAACTTGTACCTAATTCGATACTAAACCAGTACATTTTTAAGTACTAAGGGTTAAAAAATCAAGTCAAGTTTTAAATTAAAAAAAGACCAGCATCTAGCAATTTTTAAAAATATCAATTACATTTGTAAGTAAAAAGTACACACAAGCTTCATGGTGTAAAATAGACTATTTTAGTGTAACGTCATATATTTAGGCAACTCACAACAAATTGTCATAGTTGAAATTGTATAGATGGAATCGGACCCTTTTAAACAATTTACATAGATACTATAGAAATGAACAAGTCAAATTAATTTATTTATCCAACGCTTGTATATGATGACACTATAATTTATTTGGTTTTAAAGGAATAATGTGGCCTATAAGTCACTAGTGAGTTACAAAAGTTATGACTTATAACCCATTAGTGACATAGAAATCATTAAAAGACAAATGTTTGGTTTATTTTTCCAGTTTTTATTAGAAAACCAATTTGAAACAGTAATAAGTCAACAAATAACCTAAAACGCTACAATCATGCAATCTATCTACTTATTCATTTACGCCTTTCACCTCTTCTTTGATTTTCCAATCTTGAAATTCCTTCAGTTCTTTGTTGATAGATTTTGATTTATCCGAAATGATGCCTGCAGTAACGGCATTAGCTTTTTCCAAATAATTTCAGATGGAATTTCCATATTTTCCATTTTTTTCAGTCTTGGTTTTAGGATTTCAACTCAAAAAATATTGTTTGTTTACTGACAACCCTTAGTTTAACATTAGCCATGTTATTCTTAACGCGCATGCTTGGGAAGAATAGCCTCATACGCAAGTGACATCTTGTTAATTTGTCGTCGCTGTCATCATTAGCGTATTTTCTCTTATTTTGTTTAATGTTGGCATTTTCTTGTTCTACTAAATATTTTTATTGTTTTTCTTGGTGCCTAAGATTTGTGTTGTAAGTATATTCGAAAATCGAGAAATAAGTCGATAAACTACTAAATTTGAACATTTCTCAGAGACGAAAAATGATATCGGGATAAATTCACGCGCATTTTAAGTACTAGTATAGAACTTTAAGACTCCGTTAATGGTTTTAGCAAACAAATTTACCAATCCATGTAATATAACCTCAAATATGTCAATAAATCGCGATTTTGGCACTAACCTAAGTTAGGACATCTCGAAAACTTCAGATTCGAATTCGGCACACCAAAATCCTTCGGAATAGTACATTCTGTTTTCTGGGTTAAAGCGTCGGTCAAATTTTGTCAGCCTGTGCTATTTTTAAAATATTGCTCAACAATGAAAACGCGTTGTTCTTTTGTTTAACCTCCATTTTTAATAACCCTGAGCTGTCAGCTGTCACGCTGTCTTTTTTTTCGTCGGCAATGCTTTACCGCACAAATGGCGCTAAATTCAAATCTTTCGTGAAGTTTGGAACACCCGATATCAATATTTTACGTAGTTTTACTGTTTTCATTATATAGGTATGAACACTGACCTGTTTTGGCCCAACAAAAATATTACATATGGATGTAATTTTTTTACTACAACTCATATTTTTCTCTAGAAATTCCGACATGATTTCCGTTTTATCGATGACGTTCTGCCTGTGAAAACAGCTTAGTTATTTCAACCCACTTGACGGTTCTCTGAGGAATGTTACTCCAAAGTTCGATATATCTTGACCTAATATTCACATTGGACAAGTATGTAAGCACAAAGACAATCGGAAAGCTAGCCGTAGATTTATCTAATTATAATTCTGTGCCGGTACCAAATAAATAATCGACCAAATCGCTATGAGACTCCGCCTAAAATGTCGCCAGATGGAATAAATGCAGCACGTATATACGTTTAAATATCTTTCCCCTGAATAGAACGATATGTGTTTACGATTCTCCGAATTAAAATCTTTGGAATAAATTCGGTAATGCGAATTTATGAAATATTATACTTTTATTGATGTCGTGCGAGTTTACTTCAATGTAAATGTTTTGTACCGAGAACTGAAATAAAATGTACTCTCGAAAAATAGCACAGCAATCACTATAGCAATCCGGCTTCATAAGTATCCTACAAACTCGTAAAAAGCGTTAGAAAAAATGTTTGTAAGTACTCGCGATAAAATACATGTATTTCAGCAGTTCCAAAACAGTTTTAAACACATTTTTAATTAGCTTTTTTCTGTATGACCTTAAACTCCGATACAAGTTTGTGACGTCAGTCAACTCAGTTTTTGCACCTGTTTCACCCCTTTAAATTTTTGATATAAGTTCATTAACACCCTATATGTGAAAAAACACAAAGCTTTTAGATTGGCTTATATCGATAAAAAAATTTACTAATGTTTCGAATTTTATATTTAGTAAAATTCTCGTACCCAATTAGCTGGCACATTTACTTATAATTTCTATTAAGATAACCAGTGAAATTCTGCCCTCTTATTTCAGGCAAAACCAGGCGACGCAGACAAAGACCTTTTTGTTAAAAGCTGTAACTAATGTGGTTAATTCTATTTGTAATTAAGTCCCGACCAACAGCGTAATGAGAAAGGTGTTTGTTCTAAATTATTCGCAAAATAAACCACCACGTGCGACGTGGAAAGTTAAATTTGAGTTGTCTGAATTTGGAAGATCGATGATGATAGTACAAAACATTTTAAGTTGTTTGTTGGGGATATCTATAAATATATTTTAAGTTATTTATTGGAGATGTGTATGAATATAATATCGTGTATTTATTATTTTCTGGAACTTGAAATCCGTGCGTACCACTTTGAGAAATTATTTTTATTTGAGGCAGCGTCTCAAGCACCGCGGTATTAGGAGATCGTTTATCTTTTAAATTTATCGACATTTAGACAGCTCCCAATCATCTTTGGAAACACGGTTATAATTGCCAGCGGTACACGAGCAGCGGACTTACCAGAATATTTGGAAATTGGCCGATATTATCCATTAGTTTAATTAAATATTGACAAGGAAAATATTCGGCTTTTTATATTAACTTCTATAATCAATCAATCCTTATTAACAGGTTTTAAATACTGTTTCTTTTAAAATTACTTATCTTGCCTCGTGATAGATGTCCCAGGGCTTCAGTGACAAACTGCGTTTTTATTTCTCCCAGTGCGCCTCATTATACACAACACATACCAAAAATTGAATATGCAGGGTGATTCAGAAAGTATTCAAAGTAAAATTTTTGAATGTACAAATTCAATTTTGTTAAAAAATCAAAATGGGCAATTCGAAAATGATTTAAAAATACACTGCACGGCACTGATAATAATTATATTATGTGTACAGGGTGTTTTTAAATGAAGTAGCAAAAATGGTACCAGTGAATGTAGAGCCAAAAATAAGAGGATTGAAGTAAAAATACCTTATTAAATTCACATTTTAATTTTTTTCTTTAACATGGGGAATGCTAGAGACACGAAACTTGGGATGAGCATCTTACTAATAAAGGGACAACTTTTCAATATTTGTTCAATCATTGGCGTATTTTATAAAGGAGTGAAACAGTCAACCCCATTGCAATATTTTCTTAGAAATTTTTTATATGACGCAAATTATTTATTTAAAAATATTTATTGGGAAGACTTTTTACCTCTTGTAATTTTTCGATAAAACCGATAGTTTTCTGGTAAAAAAATTAGATGCGTCATCGTTCCTTAAAGGGACAATTTGTAAAAATAAAGAAGGCGGCTGTCATAACAAATAAATTGTTATTTATCATATTAATAAATTGACACTTTCTGTCAACCAATAATTAGTACAATTGGTTAATTTATTATCAGAATAATTATGGCAAATAATATTTATACCAGTGACGAATATGTCGATATGCTCCAAGTGTTTTTCGAATTCAGAAAAAATAGTAACGCTGCAGTAAGATTATACCACCAAATATATCCAAACCGACCGAATCCTCATAGACAAACATTGGCCCCGGTGGAAAGAAGGCTTCCCGAAACTGGTAAAATTCAGCCCAATCGTGAGGGGTGCCGGAAGAAGGCGTAATGTCCGAACTGTTGAAACTGAGGAAGCTATACTGGAACATCTAGAACAAGACTGTGGTACAAGCACAAGACAGGTGTCCAGGCAACTGCAAGTTTCTCACAGTCTTGTGTGGAATGTAGCTCATGAAAATCTTTTGTACCCTTTTCACCATCAACCCGTGAAAGAATTGAATGACCCTGATTTACCTAACTACGTGGATTTTTGTCAATGATACATTAATATTTCCAGGCATGACATGAAATTTCCGAATGAATATACTTTTCACCGATGAAGCAAATTTTCCTAGAGTAGGTGCAGTAAACCTTCATAATGTTAATTTATGGTCGGAGAAAAATACTCATGAAATATTTATTTCAAGATGTCAACATAATTTCAGTTTAAACGTTTGGATGGGAATTGTAGGAAATACTCTAGTAGGTCCTTTTATTCTTCCACACAGGCTTGGAGCGGCCGAGTATCTTACTTGAGGATGTACCCCTCGCTACACGTCAGGTGATGGATTTCTTTTTGTGGGGACAAATAAAATGGATTGTTTATGCCACTCCTGTTGCCTCCTTAGAAGAACTACGCTTAAGAATATTTCAGGCAGCAGATGACCTTCGCAATAACCAAGAACTGTTTGTTCGAGTGCGTTATAACTTCAACATATTATGCTTGCAGCAAAATGGAAATTATTTCGAGAATATTCTTTAAATTTAATTTTGCATTTCTTGTTTTTCGTTTGTATTAAATTTTATTTCAGATAAAAAACTTTACCTAATACATGTCCCATAGCCATGAGTTTTCAAACATTTTTCATTAATTAATAGCAAATTATTCTTAATGTTATTTTTAAATTACCAGCTTATTGACAGAAAGTGTCAATTTATTAATATGATAAATAACAATTTATTTCTTATGACATCCGCCTACTTTATTTTTACAAATTCTCGCAATTACCCCTTTAGCGAACGATGACGAATCTATTTTTTTACAAGAAAACTATCGGTTTTATCGAAAAATTACAAGTGGTAAAAACGTTGCGCAATAAATTAGTCTTCCCAATAAATATTTTTAAATAAATAATTCACGTCATATAAAAAAATTTCTAATAAAATATTGCAGTGGGGTTGACTGTTACACTCCTTTATAAAATACACCAGTAATCCAACAAATATTGAAAAGTTGTCTCTTTATTAGTAGGATACTCATACTAAGTTTCGTGTCTCTAGCATTACTCATGTTAAAGAAAAAAATTAAAATATGAATTTCAATTCCCACCTTTAAGAGGGTATATCACCTCAGGAGGGCAACTTTCATATAAGGTATTTTTACCTCAATCCTCTTATTTTTGGCTCTACATTCACTGGTACCATTTTTGCTACTTCATTTAAAAATACCCTGTACATATATTAATTATTATACAGGGTAGCCCATCGAAAACGTACCGCAAGGCATTACAGGGTAGTAAAGAACTTTTCAGCAAAATCCAAAAACAGGTCAAATTTGTTTCTAAGGGGGACAACTTTTGGCTCAAAAAGCATACCAAAATCTTCAACCCCCTAAGTGGGGGTGCTATCCCTTAAATTTTTTCAAATGGGAATGGGGGTCAAGTGGAGGGTCATTAGAAAGGGCTTTTAATTCTCTATACATCGATTCTTACTTTTTGAAAATCGATTCATTATTTTAGAAAATATGCAGCTTTGAAAATACGAACAATATTTTTGACGAGAAATGCGAAAATCGATTTAATTTTACTTCAAAACTTACGGTATTAGTCAAGTAAATGCTGAAAATGTTGTCCGCCAACTTGCATACAATGATACAGGTTGTCTTCAAACCGTTGTCGAACATTCTGGAGCACTTGCGGTGTTACTTCGCGACATACATTAATGATTCGTCCTCGCAGATCTTCCAAGGTATCAGGTGGAGTGCTGTAAACTTTGCTTTTAATGTGCCCCCAGAGAAAGAAATCTAAAGGATTTAAGTCGGGTGACCGAGGGGGCCACTCAATTGCACCTCTTCGTCCTATCCAGCGTCCTGGAAACGTCTCATTTAGGTAATTGCGCACATTGAGCGAGTAATGTGGAGGAGCTCCGTCTTGCTGGAAAATCAGTTCGTGTTCATTGTAAGCAGGGTCGTCCTCTATGATATTTGTTAGAGCTGGGTCGATGACATTTTGTAGTAAATCCAAGTACATATCGCCTGTCAAATTTCCAGGAAGGAAAAAAGGACCTACAATGGAATTTCCAAAAATACCTGCCCATACATTCAACTTCTGGGGGTGTTGGGAGTGTGTCTCATGGAAAATCCTTGGATTGGTATCAGCCCAGTAACGACAATTATGGCGATTCACTAAACCATTCAAGAAGAACGTACACTCGTCCGAAAAACACACATTAAAGAGGAAATTATCGTTTATCGCTCGTTCAGTCATTATTTCGCAAAATTGCAAACGACGATCAAAATCGTCTTCATTTAGCTCTTGCACTAGCCGAATCTTATAAGGATGGAATTTGTATTTTTTTAATATTCGTTGGACACTTGTACGACTCACTCCTGTCGCAGTAGCCAATTGCATTGTACTCAGCGTACTATCCATTGCCACTTGCCCCAATACCGCTATTTCCGTAGGTTCATTTAGTACCGGATTTTCAACCTGCCTCTTTTTGTTATGAACGGAGCCAGTTTCGCGAAATTTGGCCACCAATTCGCGAACAATTTTTCCAGACGCATGTTTCTCAGGATGCCGTTGGTTGAACAGTTCGGCGACCCGATTTCCGCATTCATTGTTTTTGAAAAAAAGCTCAATAATTTCTACTCTTTCTGGAATTGAGTACACCATAATTAATCAATTTAAAAGACTCGGCAGTATTGGTACTCTTCAACTACAAGTCACAAGACAGTTATCTAGCAACTTCTTGTGGCCTATCTAAATACGAAACAAAAAGCGGACAATTTTTTGCTCACCAAAATCAGGCTAAAGAATTCGCAAATCAGAAAAAAAACAGCGAATTCTTTTGAAGGAATTTACCAAGCTAATACCGTAAGTTTTGAAGTAAAATTAAATCGATTTTCGCATTTCTCGTCAAAAATATTGTTCGTATTTTCAAAGCTGCATATTTTCTAAAATAATGGATCGATTTTCAAAAAGTAAGAATCGATGTATAGAGAATTAAAAGCCCTTTCTAATGACCCCCCACTTGACCCCCATTCCCATTTAAAAAAATTTGGGGGATGGCACCCCCACTTAGGGGGTTGAAGATTTTGCTGTGCTTTTTGCGCCAAAAGTTGTCCCCCTCAGAAGCAAACTTTACCTGTTTTTGGATTTTGCCGAAAAGTTCATTACTACCCTGTAATGCCTTGCGGTACGTTTTCGATGGGCTACCCTGTATATTATTATTATTAATATATTATTTATTACATTTATATCAAATATCTGATAATACGGAATTCAGAAAAAAAATACAATTGAGCCGAGTTTAAAATTGCAAGTACACGAGTTTACTTAAACTGAAGTCGGTTTAGATTTTTTCCGCGTGTTTCCTCATGGATTCTAATTGTTATGCTATCGGTGTGGCGCGGCTTCTTCGAAACGCAATAAATAAAGTTATTTAATGTCAAACAAAAGGGCTTCGGGAAAACGGCTTTATATGGTTTTTAAAAACGAGTAATTCTTTGAGGAGATAATACAGGAACGGCCTCCTGAGCACGTTCGAAATTTCTGTGAAAAACGAACGATTCCGTCGCAGGATTTCTGTCATCGTTTCTTTTGTCCGCCTTTTACATCTTTGATGGCTCTTCGAGGGAAAATAATGCCTCAAATCGCCCGGATTCCAGCGCGTAGCCGTAGTCGAGATTCGGTTTTGGTATTCTGCAGTCCAAAAAATGCCATAATTATGTCATAATTACAATAGATAAATCCAAATGTTAGTGTGGAAGCCTATCTTTAATGCTGGCAATAAAAAAATAAGTTCAGGGTGTTACAAAAATAATAATTATACTCCAACAAACCAGGTTGTTTTAATCAACGACTCAAAATACGTATTTATGGTGTGGTTGTTATAGAAAAAATAGTACGATATTTGTTAACAGCAAATACAGTCTTCAGAAATGTTTACAAGCCATGTAAAAATCTCTTAACCTCAGACGAAATAAAAATAAGCACGAACGACGGACGCCACTGAAAAATGCACAAGTGGCAATTTAGCGTCATCGGTCATATTGATTCGTTTACAATAAACAGTAAGAAACCATTGCGTCTACACTCGAAACAATCTGATCGTTGATTGGTTGAATGAATATCGCGAAAAATTGCACCAATCATGAATCGGTAAAACGAAATGTTGCGTTTTAACGAAGTCTTGATCTTATTGTTATAGTCCAGGCGATGGAGCAGTAAAAGTAGGCTTTGGTGTTTGTGTTTGAAATCATCTATTTTGTTGTACAGAAGTGTACCAAATATTATGTAGAATAAGAATCCGAGATTGCCTATTCCAAAAAATCATTGGTAAATTCAGGGGTACAAGGAACGTACAAAAAGAACGAAAAATTACCAGTTTTTCGACATATTTTTCTCTGTAACATTGAAAGTAAGCCCTAAATCAAAAACAGCCATTCTTTATTCTTTGTTTATTTAACGATTTTCTATAAAGTTACAACAACTGCGAATCAAAAAAGTTGAATTTTGCATGAACAATGGGCGAAAAAATGATAGAAAGTCTTATGTAACGAGCGTTCAAATAAAAACGTGGTCAAGTTGGTTCTGAAAATTTGGACGTAGGGCGTAGCGTATAGCAAATGAACTTAAACGTCATCTGTCAAAGCGCTATATCGCCGCTATCAATTTGAATATTTTCGTTTTAAAAAGCGTTTAAAATGGTGTTTTCTCAAGAACAAAAAGTGTTTATCATAGAGTCCTACTTTAGAAATGGACGCAAGATTGATGGAATATGGAAGTATTCTATTGAGGAATGTTTCATAGAATTTCAAAATCAATTTCCCGGCGTTGTTGAGTACAAAATTTTTCAAAGTGCAGTTCAGCGTTGTGTTAATGTTTTTCGTGAAACGGGCAGTGTAACAAGAAAAGAAGGAAGCGGCCGACCTAAAAAGCGGACTGAAGAATTAAAAGAAAATGTCCAACAAATAATGGAAAATGCGCCAAGAACTTCTGTACGTGTTTTATCACAAATGGTGGGAGTATCAGTCGGTACCTGCCACACAGTGTTAAAAAAAGATTTGCGTTTGTTCTCCTATCGTTTAACTTGTCAGCAAGAACTTCATGAAGTTGATTTTCCGCGACGGGCTGTATTTTGTGAATGGTTTTTAAACAACTACGGTGAACTTCATAATATCACCTTTTTTTCTGATGAAGCCTGGTTTCATTTAAGTGGTTACGTAAACTCACAGAATATGAGAATGTGGTCTTCTGAAAAACCAGATAACTTTTTTGTCGAGGGCCCTCTACACGCTCAAAAAATTGGAGTTTGGTGTGCTCTCAATCGAAGGAGGATTTATGGACCTATTTTTTTTAATGGTACTCTTACTGCGCAAAGGTATAGAGAAGAAATTATCGCTCCTTTTGTTAACCAGCTGGAAGAAAACGAAATTACAAACTTTTACTTTCAACAAGATGGCGCAAGGGCACATACGGCAGGCGAGACGATGAATATGTTGAGGGAAGTTTTCCAAAATCGACTAATAAGTCTCAATGCTGAACATGAATTTCCACCGAGGTCATGTGATATTACGCCGTGTGATTTCTTTTTGTGGCCTTACCTTAAAAACACTATTTTTGAACTGCCTATTCCTGATTTAAACCATCTGCAGGCTCGACTTATAGACAAGATTCGTGAAATTAACAATACCCCGAGCATCTTAGAAAATGTCTTTAATTCTTTGAGGAACAGGTGTGAAAAGTGCTTGGAACAAGGAGGGGGACACTTTCAGCAGCTGCTTTAATTTATTGTTATAACAAGGAGGGGGACACTTTCCGCAGCTCCTTTAATTGTTTGTTATTGTTATCACGATTATTCTTTAAAATAAAGTTATATAGTCATTAACGTTATTGAAACTGACAGCTGCTATACAGCTCGTTGAGAAATGAGGCTAAGTTGGTCGCTATAAGCTACTCCCTACGTCCAATGTGTCAGAGCCAACTTCAACCACATTTTTATTTGAACGCTCGTTATATTTGGAGCAATTTTTAAAATAAGTAAATATTTATAAATATTGTTGAAACTTTGTGAACAAATAGTAAAACATATGTCCATTCTACCCTAAAAATTTTACAACGTTTGATAACGTGGTTTTCGATTGACAGGATTGTTAATTAAGAAAATTTCAAAATGTTTGTCGCGTACCGTGAGTCTAAAAGTAGTCAGTTTAATTGTTATTAACAAATTAAATGTTTAAATGACTAAAAGGTTTATTTTTATACCTAGTACAATTTTTTATACGTTAATTGTTACGTTTTCTCGTAACAAACATATATTTTTTTGAAAATTAAAGAAAAAATTACTTTAACCAAAGTTATTGCAAATTTAGTGCAAATATTTTACATCATCCGTCTCCGCGCGCACCAATTTTACCATATCTCTGATTCTATTGGAGGGATTGAGACGCACGGCATCTTATTTTAAAGCTTGACCTTTACTTTACAAGATAGGTAAGTTCCATTTATTAATTTATTTATTTAACAATTAATGGCAGCCTAGAAAGTTGTGAAATTTCAACGAAAATGCTGGTTTTATTTGTTTATAAGGCTTTTTTTTATTAATCAACTTCGATGAAAAGCCAAAAAAGTTACCTATCTGGCTCCTAGACTAAAAATAGATTACTTCAAATACGAACGCCTCGAATGCTCTACCGCCTGTACTATACACTAAAAGAAATGCGTTTTATTCTTTATGAGAATTCTATATACCATTATAAGACCATTGTATACTATATGTGACAGTTAAACAGGTGAATATTGGATATAAAACGCGTATTGCTAGCACAGTGACTATAAACCTTATTCTTTATTAAATTATTGTATAACTAGTATACAACGTTTTTTATACCCTTTACGAAATAATAGCAACTTATTAAAGTGTTCCATATCGTTATTAGAACATCTAGTACTGGTTATAAGTTTTATAATAATAAATGTATTAAACTGTTGTATACTCTGTATGAGTTAAAAACATATGTCATTAAGTTTTCAGAAATTTTATTGGATAACTGTAATTACAAGCTAAGGTTCTAATGTAAACATACATAAAACATACTTTTAAGCATTAAAAATGATGACAAATCGCTCCCAAAACTGTCCAGTTTATTTTCTTAGCAACGATGCACCCGTATTTTCTTGTATTACATGAGAATTTGCACTATAACTCTTCCACCTTAAGAATGAAGCATCCCCAGAAAGGTTGAGCTTCTTTCCATATAATTTTATTTCCTCTGGTTGATTGACTTTATACCCATGCT
>NW_019416846.1:15383-46237 GCF_000390285.2 Anoplophora glabripennis
TGATAAAACACGTACAGAAGTTCTTGGCGCATTTTCCATTATTTGTTGGACATTTTCTTTTAATTCTTCAGTCCGCTTTTTAGGTCGGCCGCTTCCTTCTTTTCTTGTTACACTGCCCGTTTCACGAAAAACATTAACACAACGCTGAACTGCACTTTGAAAAATTTTGTACTCAACAACGCCGGGAAATTGATTTTGAAATTCTATGAAACATTCCTCAATAGAATACTTCCATATTCCATCAATCTTGCGTCCATTTCTAAAGTAGGGCTCTATGATAAACACTTTTTGTTCTTGAGAAAACACCATTTTAAACGCTTTTTAAAACGAAAATATTCAAATTGATAGCGGCGATATAGCGCTTTGACAGATGACGTTTAAGTTCATTCGCTATACGCTACGCCCTACGTCCAAATTTTCAGAACCAACTTGACCACGTTTTTATTTGAACGCTCGTTACAACAAATCTTCCCTACTATACAATTGGAATATAAAGTCTATAACATCTAATAATGTATAAGTAATTCATTATAACCTTTATTTCATAGATGCATAAGGTGTATTAAGCACCTTCCAGTTAAATGATGAAATGATGATTCCAGTGATTGAAAAATGAGTATGGAGATGATAGCTTTTTTTTTAATAAAAGTTGTATATTGGTTATAAAAGTTTTAATATGCGCTATACACATTATTCTAAATAAACAGTTTAATAAGCCCATTTCTTTCAGTGTAGTTATTTTTAATTGTACTAGAATTTAATTGTTGGTCACATGTCTTGTAATCATTTACAGAACCTCTATATAAATAGGTAATGCCTTTAGATGCTGAAATTAACCTTACTGAGGCGGAACTAAATTTTTAAAATACTACACCTCTGAAGAAGGTGTAGTATTTTTTTTTTTCTGTAAATGCGGGCTCAATCGAAATTTCTCCCGCCGACACAACAGATTTACAGTCCGGCACCCGTTTTAGAACAAAGTATATGCCTATCTGATGCAAGCTATCGATCAGCCCTATTTTCCAGTGCACCCGTCCAGTTTTGACAGAAAGTACGCCATGTGTAAAATTTAATCTTTTCCGAGGCAGTGGCGAAATTAGTATTTCAGGTTATTAAAAAATCGGCGGCCGTATAACCCTTCATGTGACCCTTTCTGAAATATCAGGGCACCCCCAGATTACGTATATGTTTAAAATAAACCCTTATTCTACTCCGGCCCAGTATAAATACTACTTAAACGTAGTTTTTTAAAATGCGCTCGACCAGCTGTCGACTGGTCGCCCGTACAAAGTTTTCAGTCGAGTATTTCAAAGTCTGGCTGTAGTTATTACAGCCGCCCAGCTGGAGGTTTCGCTCCGTTTTATTACCCCTCCGCCAAGATCGGACTGGCGGGCTGTTAAAATCCTTAAAACGTATGTGAACTCTTTTATTTGATATTTCAAAGGGTTAAAGATAAATAAGGTAGTTTTTTGTATTATACAGACCCTTTTATGTGAAATCTGAAATTCTAAACCCTTTTATTTTGGTACTTTTTTTATTTTATTTAAATTTAACACGTGTGCGAGCTTCGGTTGGAGATGGGTTTGAAAGGATTTTTCAGCTGACGGACGGTTTCGAAAGATCCTTTTATTCGGGCACATCTTGACAACTTTTGGCACGTTATTCTCTCCTGTTGAATCAACAGTACCTAATTCAGATATTTTTTATTTTTCCCATACAAAATTGATGAGTATTAGTCGAAGAATATTCGCAAAGGCAGAATTTATTATACAATTAGACAATTTGTTAATTGTAAATTGCAAAAATAGTCCTGTTATTTACATAAAAAAGTTTTCTAATATTTATGCAGGTTTACTTTTTAAATGAATGACAAAACTGCAAATTTGTTTACTAATTTAACTACTTGTATCGTGTGTCCCAAAATTCAAAA
Source organism: Anoplophora glabripennis (assembly GCF_000390285.2). Taxonomy (NCBI): domain Eukaryota; kingdom Metazoa; phylum Arthropoda; class Insecta; order Coleoptera; family Cerambycidae; genus Anoplophora; species Anoplophora glabripennis. The sequence goes on from NW_019416846.1 coordinate 17,314, forward strand.
AAGATTTAAATTTTGCGCCATTGACAAAGAAAAAAAAGACAGCGTGACAGCTGACAGTTCAAAGATATTAAAAATTGAGCGCTACATAACGCGTTTTCATTGTTGTGTAACATTTTATAATAATGAGGGTGGTTTTGTTGCAGATTCTGTTTGTGGTAATGGTGCGAAATTAAATTTATTTAATAATATACAGGGTGTTTCAGAAGACCTCCCGTCAATACAGGGTTTGATAGTACGACAAAAAATAAGAATTTTTTGTTTTGTGAACTATATGTCTATCTCCTCTTGTTTTCGAGACACAGTGTCAAAATAAAAATTTTTAAATAGAATTTTTTAGAAAATTTCCAAACGGTGAAGGATGCCAAATACTCTGGTCTAAATATTTTTTGGATATTTCATAGAGGGCGCTAGTTCCTATTACATTTTATGTTGTAATTTTTTTAAGGTTAGGTTTTTTACCATTCAGGCTCCAATTTCTAATGTACAATTTTGCTTTCTAAAAATAATGTACTATTGTTAAAACTTCCTAATGTGGACGGTTTTTGAGAAAAAAGCTTTTAATTGAACTCTTACTACTTTGAGAAAAGTCACTTATTTTATACACCATAATACTGTAGGAGTTCAATCAATTAAAAGCCTTTTTTCTCAAAAACCGTCCACATTCGGAAGTTTTAACAAAGAGTACGTTAGTTTTAGAAAATAAAATTGTTCGTTACAAATTTGAAATGGTAAAAAATGTAACTTTGTATGTAATGTAGCATAACTAACGCCATCTATGAAATATCCTAAAAATAATTAGACCAGCGTATTTGGCATCCTTAAAAACCCCGGAATACCAAATTTCATAAAAATATTTCGTACCGTTTGGAAATTTTCGTAAAAATTCTATTTAAAAAATTTAATTTTGTCGGTCTGTATCTCGAAAACAAGAGGAGATAGACATATAGTTCATAAGACAATTTTTTTTTATTTTTTGTCGTACTCTCACCCCCTGTATATAAATTAAATTTATTTAATATTTATAGAATTTATCGAATGACGAATAATTCAAATTGAGAGATTGCATTAATATACAAGAGTGAATATTTTTCATATTTTTATCGTAGAAATGTAACACATATAATAAACTATATTTTGAAATAGTTTCGCCAATATTTAGTAACATTTACGGTATTTTCAAAATTCTTAAAATATTCATATGTTTTTTCTTATTTTTCGACCATTTTTAATGTAAATTTCGATTTTTTTAATTCGCTGTTGTTGCATCTTTATAGGAAACTATCAAATAAATAAAAACTCAAGAGCAAATTTTTTTTATTTAAGGCTTTGATTTAATGTTATAACGAAAAATGTGGCGAAAAGTTGGCCATGTTTCGTAATTTTCGAATATTTGTTGTTCTACTGAATTGGGCTCTTGTTTTTTGCACTAAGCAAACTCGGGATTTCATTATACATAATATTCGGCACCTCTCTGCGCAAAGAAATGTTTAAATTAAAGTCAAATCCATCTCAACTACTCTATAGCCTGGACTATATGTACTTATTTAACTTATAATAAAATATATACAGTGCTAGTTTTGCATTGTTTTTACTGATTACAAAAACTAATATTTATATAATATGTGTCAGAACGGTACCGCTATTGTATCACTACAATTATGAGTGGAAAGGTAACATTTTTGAAATTTATTTGCTTCTTTGATTCATTGGTAGAACTGATTCATACGTCAAAAAACTTGATAGTCTGTAGCAATGTAAAACCACACTGTTTACCAATAAATTCGTGAATTAATTCATGAAGAAATTCGTCAATTTATTCATCAATAAATTGTCAATGTAAAACGGCTATAATTGACCTGTTTCAGCGTTTTTTTTGGGACACACTGTATTTGACATCTAAAGAGAGGCAAGATTTCGTCTACACCTTTGCTTTTTATATTTCTCATCTTAGGCACAAAGGGATATTATTGAAAACTGTAATTAATACTTGATTTTATTTATACCACATATTCAAATGTATCTTCATGCTTGATACATATATTAAACCATCTGTTAGATATCAGAATTTTTTATACGTACGGACTATAATTTGTGGAAGATAATAAATTTACTGGAAATTGGTCGACATATGGGTAACATTTCTGGAAAAAAAAACATATATTAATTGGAATGATCCTCTCGTTTGATACATATCTACCCGTAGATCAGGTTTTCCTTGCGTTCGTTTGATTGACAAACAAATTAATTTACACCAGAAGAAATGGAACCGGATTTGTTTTTCGGCTGTTATAGAATAAATTTTGTACCGTCCGCGTCCGCGCGACGTACAAGCCCGTCTAAAAATTCCCGCTATTAACAGATTTAAATTAAACCACATATTTTGTTGAGGTTGTAATAATAATTAGCTACGCTGCCTTATAAGTACTTGAAGTGACTGTCTCTACGTCCATTTACTTTCTACTGAATCTGCAGCGAAATAAGAGAAAGATTTACTTTTTTTTAAATATTAGACGTACCAAATTCTGTTCGAGTCGGATCATGTTTGCAAAGACAATATGTTTTTCGGTCGGGCATACAGTGTTTTTTAATTATGACCTAGTGCCCTGTTGTACAGCCAACTTGCATATTCCAGTCGTTTAAACAACGTGTTGTTGCGAAACTATTGGTCGAAATGTAGTTATCCAATTTCCAATTTTGGCACTGACAACTTACCAACCAAATAATACAAAGACACCATCATGATTTTACTAACCGTGAATATGCCGATATGCATTTCATTTATGGTTTCTGTAATGGAAATAGTCTGGCGGATCAAAGAGAGTATCGACATATTCACGTTTAGTAAAAGCATGGTTGTAAAAAAATCGAATGAAATGCGAAGTTGAACACAAGATCACAACTAAGAAAATAAAGAAACATAAGAATTTAAATCACATGAAAGTGACATCATTAGTATCATTACAATGAAACTGTCACTATGAAAGATGTTCACTATGTGAAAATGTTAAAAAAGTTACTGTTCTGTAATGTATGGCTCCATTATCATCATAACATATTATAAAACAAAGTCCTCCGCCGCGTCTGTCTGTCTGTTCGCGATAAACTCAAAAACTACTGCAACGATTTTCATGCTGTTTTTACAATGGATAGAGTGGTTCTCGAGGAAGGTTTTAGTATATAATTTGTTAAGTTTTTGTATACATTAACGATATTTGTTGGAGGTGTCGGAAAAAAATAAGCTGTCTGGGAGCTTTCAACGAAAACGCTGCCTAAACCCTTTGAGATATAACAAAATAATGTGTGGTGAATTGTGTATCTTATATAGGTCTACAGAAAAGTCCGCGATAGCATATGTCTATCTCTTAAGTTTAACATACTATATCCATTTTAATACTTTAAAAAATGGGCAATTATAAAGCGGTAATTGGAAAGCTATTTACACAAATGCGTATTAATCCTTATCATTTTAAATACGTTAGTTGGCTTGAGCATTTCATGAAGATTATTTTTTCCCTTTACACCATGCAAATTAAATGAATACCTTAGGAGATATAGCAAAATCAAAATAATGCGCAACGAAATTAATTTCGTGTCCGAAAGTTTATGTAGTGTATCAATGTATGGTGGAATTGTGTATCTTATATATGCCTACAGAAAAGTCCGCGATAGCATATGCCTATATGTTAAAGATAACACACTACCTATATCCATTTTAATACTTACGTAATGTAAAAGCTATTTACACAAATACGGTATTAATCCTTATCATTTCAAATATGTTAGAGGCTTTAAGCATTTCATGCACATTATTTTACTCTTTTACACCATATAACGAATATCTTAGGAGTAATCGCAAAAAAAATTACGGATGCGAGAATAAAATTCAAGCGCCTTGCTTCGCTTGATGCGATCGCCGACCCTACCCCCGCACCGTCTTGCCTACTGTTTAGCTAATAAGCCGAACGATAACGCGCGCGTTATAATAAACTGACTTGGAGCGAATGGAGGTGACGACTGACGACTGTGTTTTCTTTCTAGGTGTTGTTGGAAAGTTATAATTGCGTTCGATATTTTAAGGTCGCATTTTTGTTTTGTATTTGTTGTCTTTAGGTAGTGGAAACATACATGTTTGCAAGTATCTACTTGCAAACATACTTTTATTTCATTGAGTTTTAATAATTTGTTTGTTTTTTTCTTATTGTAAATCAGTTAAAACTTCATAGTCGCATTTTTGTTTCGTGTTTGTTTTCTTTAGGTAGTTAGATACCTAACTACTTACTTATTAATTAAAATTGATAGTCCTGAACATAGGTACTTTAATTTAATTCGTTTTGTTTTCACATTGTTGGTAGTTACCTATATTGTTTTAAATTTAAAGGTTTTGCATTTTTAGTTTTGAGTTCGTTTGTTGTCTTTAGGTATATAGATATGTCGTGAATTATTTTAAAATTAATATTAGGGTCGCATTAGATGAAAGATGATTGATTTTTTGTTTGTTACGATTTAACTCAAAAACTACTCAACCAATTTTACCGAAAGCTACATCTCCTCGGAGTAACATGGCTATTTTATATTTGCCCGTGCGAAGCCGGGGCGGGTTGCTAGTTTAAAATATAAGTATTTCTGACTAAACTTCCAAAAAAAAAGTAGACATTTTTGCTTCAAAAAAGTCCAAATCATTAAAAAATAATATTATTTGCTTGATAATTCAAAGGAATAAAAAAAATTCGAAAAATTTCTGTTAAGAGTATAGTTACAAAACTATCCTTATTTATAACCGATTTTGATGAAACTTATGGTAGTTAAAAACCCTTATGGTATGACTATTATTACCTACAATTTTCATTCCGTTATCTTAATCAGAAAGGCAGTTATTTTGAAAAATATCCAAATGATAAGACCCCTTTGCAGGGCCATATCTCAGTAACGGTGCTCCGGAGGACCAATGTTTATACGAACTTTTTTTACTATTTTTGCACTGATAGAATGCGTTTTATTCTTTATTAGAAATCTATATGCCATTATAAGACCATTGTATACTATATGTGACAGTTAAACAGGTGAATATTGGATATAAAACGCGTATTGCTAGCACAGTTGTATAGTGACTATAAACCTTATTCTTTATTAAATTATTGTATAACTAGTATACAACGTTTTTTATACCCTTTACGAAATAATAGCAATAACTGCTATTAATGTGTTCCATATCGTTATTAGAACAACCAGTACTGGTTTTATAATAATAAATGTATTAAACTGTTGTATACTCCGTATGAAAAACATATGTCATTAAGTTTTCAGAAATTTTATTGGATAACTGTAATTACAAGCTAAGGTTCTAATGTAAACATACATAAAACATACTTTTAAGCATTAAAAATGATGACAAATCGCTCCCAAAACTGTCCAGTTTATTTTCTTAGCAACGATGCACCCGTATTTTCTTGTATTACATGAGAATTTGCACTATAACTCTTCCACCTTAAGAATGAAGGATCCCCAGAAAGGTTGAGCTTCTTTCCATCTAATTCTATTTCCTCTGGTTGATTGACTTTATACCCATGCTCTTCTTTGTCACCGTTAACCTTCTGTTCCTCCATCTTATGTAAAACTTAACATCAGCGGTTTCTAATAGGACCTACAAAATAATAATTTTTAAGATTTAGACAAGATTTACATTTGAAAAAACAAAACAACAAACAAGATCATGTATCCCACAAAACATGTGCATATACTGTCATCAAACATTTTCATCAAACTAGACGTGTAATAGTCGTAAGTCAATTTTACGATCATAACCGATTATGCACCGAGAGGTGACGATCACTTAACCATTATAAGACGCGTTTTACATGTTAAAAACTGAAACATATTCAGTATAAGAACGAATAATTCTGTTAATACAATTGTTATATACAAATTCGGATACTGGTCTTTATACAACAAATCTTCCCTACTATGCAATTGGAACATAGAGTCTATAACACCTAATAATGTATAAGTAATTATTATAACCTTTATTTCATAGATGCATAAGTTGTATTAAGCACCTTCCAGTTAAACTGATTGAATAATGAGTATGGAGATGATTGCTTTTTTTAACTAAAAGTGTAGGAAACCTTTATGAAAGTTCACCTAAAAATTGACGTGGAATCCATTGCAATAATATACAGGATGTTCCGGTATACTTAACCGGAAGCGTTAGGTAGGCGCCATTATTTTAGTTGAAAGGGGCATGCCAGAAAACACTATTGTCCAAATTTTCAAAATTAAAGTCGAAGTAGTATCTGAAATATGTGTAATATCTCGTCACCCTGTAGTCTTGGCGACAGTGTTGACAATAAATGTTTAAGCTTTGTAGCGGTTACCAGGAAAGTCGGGAATAATTAAAATAACATCGGATCGCACCAAAATTTATTACCGAAGCAAGGAAAGCAATTAAAGCGTTCCAGTTTATTAAGCGGGCTCGCGTTTGTTGCGGTAGCGGAATCAGCGCGATATTTATTAATTATAAACCTGTTAGATAAATTATAGTCTAGGACTAGGTAAATGATTTTCCTAAAATATATTTTTGGCACGGAACGGGGGATTTTTTTCGAAAATCTCCTGGCTCGGCTTACATAAGAAACGTGAAAAGGTATGCGCTATCATTTGTTTTCTCATTATATTCCTGGCGAAAATAAAGGAGGCTAGTGCGGAACCAATGAATCACCCAGCCGACTTACACAATATATTGTGCCTTTACGTAAATACGAAAATAGAAATAATGCGCCGATAGCACTTTGTTTCGCGGATTGCGGCTTCGAGCGCCGGACGAAAAGAGATGGCGGGTGCATGTGCACAGTTAATTAGACGAAAACTGAACAACCGCCGCTAGATAAATCTATTTTAAAACGAAAAGTCGCATTTAAATTTTTGATCAAATAGAATTTCAGCTCTCCGTCGCCGGCCAAAAATTTAACATTTGGATTGAAAAAAATCCCCTCAACTTGGCTCAAACTTGCGCTTTAATTAGATTTTAAATATTCGATACAAGAGCAAATCGATCGTTTGGAAGCGATTAGAATCGGAGTTATCAGGAAAAGGTTAGATGCCCCTCTGTTTACCGAGACAATGTGCCAAACATTTTCGCTTCATTGTCTTTTTCGTTTCAGAACATGTTCTACATACGTATCGCATAACGGACACGAAAATAAATCGGTGTTATTTTGTTTTTTTAACGGTCGCAGCGACATGTGTAAACGCGTTCCCTGTCGGTCGACATTTGCATCCGCGATTAATCAAAGCATAGGTGCCCGTTGTTTTTTCAAAACTGAATTATATAAACATCACCTCTATGAGATAATCATTTTTTTAAGTAGTTATTTTCCATAAACCCCAATTTTTTTTCGCAAATCGGCTACAAATATGTTTAGTCCAGTCATTACAGGGTGTCCCGAAATAAATGCAACAAAATTTGGTCAGAAATTCTTAAGAGAAATTTAAGGGACCCGTATTTTTTATTTTTGATAAGTGCGGCCCCCTTTCGGAGATATAGCCCCTTGAAACAAGCCCCTAAAAATTTATTTTTTTTTATATCAGAGCTCTATCGCACAAGAACCACCAAATTTGGTACACAGGGATTTTATGATGTAGAATGCGATGCTGATAAGCTTTTTGGCCCCCACAAGACACTTTCGGGGGCCCCCTTGCTTTTGGGGCCACCGAACTTTAGTTGCATATTTAATTTTTTTTTTAAATTAGGAGCCCCTTAGAAACTCCAGGGAATTTAAAAACTTTTTTGTCTCTTAAAGTTTTTTCGAAAAAAGCAGCGTTTTTTGAAAAAATGGCTAAATGTGATTGGATGCATATCGAGGTTCATATGAAATTTTAAAGTGTTAATCGAAAAAATGGTGAGATTTTCTGTCCAAGAAAAGGTACAAATGCACCTAATTTACGGGGTGGCTAGTGGAAATTCACGTCTCGCATGCAGATTGTACGCCGAGCGATTTCCTGCACGCATACTCCCATACCATTCAATGTTTGCACGAGTACATCGGCAGCTAATGGAGATAGGATCCGTAGTGTAAGTTATTTATTAACTCCCGAACAGGAAGAAATTATCTTAAATTTAATTAAAGAAAATCCCGAAATAAGCATAAGACGCGCGTCATCTCAACTTGAGATTCCCAGAACAAGAATACACCGCTTTATCAAACGACAACTGTTGAAACCTTTTCACTTTCAAAAGGCCCAGGAACTTAAAGTAGAAGATTTGCCACGAAGAAGAAATTTTAGTTTATAGGCTCTTCAACGTTACAACTTAAATCCGGGATTTATACGAAATTTTTTCTTTACCGATAAAGCGAGCTTTACAAAAGAAGGCCTATTAAATTTGCACAATCTTCATTATTGGGCTATGGCAAATCCATTTGTCTTAAGGCAGACTCGTTCGCAAGAAAAATTTTCAATTAATTGCTGGGCTGGAATTGTCGGAGATTGCATCATCGGTCCATATTTATTGCCTCCACGATTAAATGCTGAAAGTTACCTTAATTTTTTGGAGCATGAACTACCGCTTCTTATGGAAGATGTTCCTCTCGGTATTAGACGGAATTTGTTCTTTATGCACGATGGTGCCCCACCACATCGGGGGCACTTCCAAGGGCGATGGATAGGTAACAATTCTCCTCATGCAACATGGCCCCCCCGTTCTCCCGATCTAAATGCCATGAACTTTTCTTTCTTTTTTTTCTGGGGGGTCATGAAGGATCGCGTCTATGCCGTACCAATTAGAACCCGGAAACAATTACATGAACGAATCCTTGCTGCGGCTGAAGAAATTAGACAGATTCCCAACATTCACACGTCAAATACGTCAAAATTTCGTGTCACGTTTGCAGGCTTGTGTTGAACAAAACGGTTCTCACTTTGAACACGTTTTACGGAACTGACCAGTGTGATTTTAACAAACTTATTATTAATAATTAAATTATTTAATCATGAAGTACCATTAATTTTGTTATTAATTTCCAAGTTTATTGTACCTTATTTTGATATTCACATTTTCTTATAAATTGTTAATGTTTAAATTGTGATTTCTTTAAATTAAAATTAAAATTCTTTAAATTGTGATTTTTTTACAACTACTGATCCTGTCTCCATAAGCTCCCGATGATGGTTAATGACAACTGTCACAGAATAAAATTGATTGTTTATTGCGAATGCCAACCACCTACGATTAACACTTTAAAATTTCATATGAACCTCGATATGCATCCAATCACATTTAGCCATTTTTTTCGAAAAACGCTGCTTTTTTCGAAAAAATTTTAAGAGACAAAAAAGTTTTTAAATTCCCTGGAATTTCTAAGGGGCTACTAATTTTTTTGAAAATTAAATATGCAACTAAAGTTCGGTGGCCCCAAAAGCAAGGGGGCCCCCGATAAAGTGTCTTGTGGGGGCCCCTTGCCAAAAAGCTTATCAGCATCGCATTCTACATGTCATAAAATCCCTGTGTGCCAAATTTGGTGGTTCTTGTGCGATAGAGCTCTGAGATATAAAAAAAATTAAATTTTTAGGGGCTTGTTTCAGGGGGCTATATCTCCGAAATGGGGGCCGCACTTATCAAAAATAAAAAATACGGGTCCCTTAAGAATTTCTGACCAAATTTTGTTGCATTTATTTCGGGACACCCTGTATAGACATGGAACAGCCTGTTTCGGGAAAAAAATACTATTAGAAGTTTTTCTGCGGAATATTGTTCGGAAATGTATTATAAATAGAATATCAAAAAATCAACTCGAGACTAGTTGGGAAACTTTATTTAAACAATGGTCAAAGTTATGGAAAAGTGTTTTTTTAACTCGCGTAAAAAACTATTATTCATAGCGAAAAGAGGTTTATACAAATAAGGTAGGTATTAAATAAACCTTTAAAATGAGACAAGTCCGATTAAATTCGGATAATTTGTTTACGCGCAAGAGCTCAAAAATGGTCGAAAATGGCCGTTTTTTTCAATTGCTAATAATTAATGCAATTTTCATCGCAGACACTTGGTATTCAGGATTTTTTAAGCTTTTTGCACCCTTAATAAGTGGCAAAAATTTCAGCCCGAAAGCTTCATTGGTTTGGCGTTGGCGGAATTTGTTATCTAAGAAGATGCTATTTTCAATTCATTCTTCCCAAGCTCACAGGTGTTGTAGAGTTTAGATCATTAGTTGTTTTTGTACCTAAATAGTTGTATTGACATATGCATTTACTGAGAATTTAGTTTTTCAAATTTAATTTGTTTAAAATTGACTTTGAAAAAATGTTAATATTTATTAATTGTTAGGATAGGTAATTATTATAAAATAAAATAGTAACCTCTTTACTTTAGTTTTCTTCGAATTTAAAAAAAAAATCGTTGTAAGTTGATTATAAGCTGAGATAATTTTTTTTATTTATTTAATCGCAGTGACCTTAATTATTAATATTAAGAGCCGAAATTTGGAGAGGGTATACATTAAGAGCTATATTTTCATGTCCTACATTAACATTAAGGTGAATTCAACTATTTAATTTCGAAAAAGAAGATAACAGCGATGCGTTCTATTACTTGGTCTAGCGAACGAGTGGGGAAGGCGAGGCTTAGCATGCGCGCTTAACGATGTAATAAATATTAACATTTTTTCAGTCAATTTTAAACAAATTAAATTTGAAAAATTTAATTAAAAGTAAATGCATATGTCAATACAACTATTTAGGTACAGAAACAACTAATGATCGAAACCCTACAACGCCTGTAAGCTTGGGAAAAATGAATTCAAAATAGCATTTTCTTAGATAACAAATTCCGCCAACGCCAAGCTAATGAAGTTTTTGGGCTGAAATTTTTACCACTTATTAAGGGTGCAAAAAGCTTCAAAAATCCTGAATTACAAGTATCTGCGATGAAAATTGCATTAATTATTAGCAATTGAATAAAGCGGACAATTTCCACCATTTTTGAGCTCTTGCACATAAACAAATTATCGGAATTTAATCGGACTTGTCTTATTTTACAGATTTATTTAATACCTACCTTTTTTGTATAAACCTTTTTTTCTCTATGAATAACAGTTTTTTTACACCAGTCGAAAAACTGCTTTTCCATAATTTTGACCATTATTTTAACAAAGTTTCCCAACTAGTCTGGAGTTGATTTTTTGATATTTTGTTTATAACACATTTCTGAACAATATTCCGCAGAGAAACTTCTAATAGTATTTTTTTCCCGAAAAAAAGCTATAATGACTGGCCTAGTTTTAGAAGAACACGTTATAGGCCAACCGATAAAGATTTTTTGGCACACTTAAATATTACAGCAAATTTCCTGTACTACCTTTTGAAAAATACTTAGTAGATTAAAACCCAGCAAAGTCGTGAACATTTTTTTTAAAATAATAAAAACTGCAAAAAAATGACATTTTTTGTTTTTTTTTTATAATATGTCGAAAAATAATGATGGAATCTTACTCTCAATAGGACTTTTGTAGAGAATAAAAAAACCTATAAAATATTTTTTTCTGCGACTCGATCGATTCATTTTTTACAGTGAAAATCCGGAAAAACCTCTAAAGTAGACCTTTTTTCAAAAATTCATAACTCCGTTAAATTTGAAACTGGAACAACAATCTTGCGGAAAATGGCAGATAATAATATGTAGTTTAATGCTGCGAAATACGGTTTCTGTCCGATGCATAGTTTTTGCACAATTGCATTATAAACAAATTTCTTGCACAGCGTGGCGATTTATCAAAAATGGTCGGATTTAAATTCTGAAAACGGCATCTGAAAGTAGACGACCAAATCTTCAATTTGTATATCTCGGATTTTCGCCTGGATGATGGGAAATATGCTAAAAATGCCCTTAAAAGTCGCCCGAAACGATCGAAAGTACCCAATCGCACTTAATTCGAAACAATCAATTTTAAACCTTATGCAGTCTGTTTGATTATAAAGGCCCCTGGTTACCCATTTTTGGACACCCTGTGAAGTATATATATTTTTAAATGGGCTGTTTTTTTCTTTATACGGACACAATTTTTTTTCCTCACACTAGATGTGGTGACGTCATTGATATTTTTTTAAATGGGATTGTATAATTTTTTTTTGCATGTTTTGATAACTTTTTTTATCCTCTTTCCAAAGAAATCCAATGGATTAATATCTGATGATCCTGCATATTTGACCAATAAATTGATTTGAAATTGTAAGATGTATATAATTAATTTTATTACATTATTACTAAAATTTCACATTAATGTAGCCTTTTACGTTTACCAACCCAGTAAATTATTCGAGAAATTGGTTAATAAATTGGCCAATTTGTCGGGCATATTGAGGGCTATCAATTTTTCAAATTAAAATCAATCATAATAACAGTAAATCATAAACTTACGTCAAGCTAACGTAAGTATTTAAACATTTAATCTTATCAAATATTAAAAGTTTCTAAAATTCACCCAAAATTGTCCAATAAATTAAAACTAATTCTCCAATTTCTTGGCCAATTTATTGAAGCTATTTAATTTTCCATAATTTTTAAGTAACAATATACAGGGTGTTTCAGAAAGACCTCCCGTAAATTCAAGGGGTGATAATACGACAAAAAATAAGAATTTTTTGTCTTATGAACTATATGTCTATCTCCCCTTGTTTTCGAGATACAGGGCGACAAATTAAAATTTTTTAAATAGAATTTCTACAAAAATTTCCAAACGGAGCAAAATATTTCTATGAAATTTGGTATTCTAGGATTTTTAAGGATACCAAATACGCTGGTCTGATTATTTTTTGTATAGTTCATAGAGGACGTTAGATATGCTACATTTCTATTACATTTTAAGTTCTAATTTTTTTAAGGTTAGTTTTTTTACCATTCGGGCTCCAATTTCTAATGCACAATTGTATTTTCTAAAAGTGATGTACTTTTGTTAGAACTTCCTAATGTGGACGGTTTTCGAGAAAAAGGCTTTTAATTAAACTCTTACAATATTACGGTGCATAAAATAAATGACTTTTCTTAAAGTAGGCCTATGTTAAAACTTATTGACGGATGTCTCATAAACAACACATACATTCTTAGCAATACTTTAAACTCTAATTATTAACCTTATATCAAAACTTTAGTGACTGTAATTAGTCATTACTAACTAGTCACTAACAATCGCTAAAATTTTGATATAAGGTTAATTAGAGTTTAAAATATTAATAAAGAATGTATGCGTTGCATATGAGACATCCATCAATAAGTCTTGACAAAAGCCTACTTTGAGAAAAGTCACTTATTTTATACATCGTAATATTGTAAGAGTTTAATTAAAAGCCTTTTTTCTCAAAAACCGTTCACATTAGTTCTAACAAGAGTACACTATTTTTAGAAAATAAAATTGTACATTAGAAATTGGAATGGTAAAAAACCTAACCTTAAAAATTAGAACTTAAAATGTAATAAGAATGTAGCATAACTAGCGCCCTCTATGAAATATCCAAAAAATAATTAGACCAGCAATTTGATGTCCTTAAAAACCCCGGAATACCAAATTTCATAAAAATATTTCGCACCGTTTGGAAATTTTCGTAAAAATTCTATTTAAAAAATTTTATTTTGTCGCTCTGTATCTCGAAAACAAGAGGAGATAGACATATAGTTCATAAGACAAACAATTATAATTTTTTGTCGTAGTATCACCCCCTGTATTTACGGGAGGTCTTTCTGAAACACCTTGTATAAATGTAACAATTTCTTGAATTTGTTAGGTTAAAAATTGATAAATGTAGAACAAGTTTTAGTAAATCATAATATAAAATATCTTTTATAGCGTAATAAATAGGCAATAAAGCATTATTTCTCGAAAAAAGCAACCTATTTTTGTCCTGTCAAGGTAGTAACATCGTAACAACATTTCTAATTTAAATTTTTCCTCCGAAATACTCCCGTTGTCTCGGGACCAAACGTAATAACGGCAGCGTGGCGTAATTATATATATTTTTTATAGTTCGCTTTTAAAGTACGTAAAAAACCTCTAGAAGCGGATGTCTGGTGCGAGAGATTTATCTTTTTATTTGAAATGTGTTTTAACACAGAAACAGAAATGCTTATACATCATAAAATATATTTTAATATCTCTGTTATTCTATTTATGCATTTAAAAATAAAAACTACTACCGCCCGGCCGACGATTCCGACTCGACTTTCGCTCCTTTGAAAAAATATAATTTACATAATTAGACTCCACGGATTATTAATTAAAAACTCATTAAACCGTTGTCGGTTAATTCGATTTAATTCACGAGATAGGCATCGCGGACCGCCGTTGAAATTTTAGATAATTTAGAAGGTTTAACAGTAAACGCGGATTATTCTGTTATTTTTCAGTTCTCAAGCGAAAAACGCAAAAAACATCTACCTTCGGGGAACCACTAATAGTCCAGAATTATAATAATTTAACACCGAGGCTTTTACACGGTATTTTAAAAACGTGTCATGTTCCTATCTTATAGTCCAAGTTACATTTTCTGTTCCCTTGAGTTTATAAAATCAAAATTAGTTTTCTGAAAATTATAGGACATGTGACAATAATGTATTTAATGTCGTCAATAGTACAGTCGTCTTCCATCACATTACCTTTGCGTTTCGGACATTCGTGCCCCACATTGGGCGCCACGTCATCTGATTCCATCATTATTTATAGAATTACTTCTAACATGAAGAGGACCAGCATTTTTCTCGACCTTGTATTGCTAGAGGTGCTGGAAAACTGGATTTTCGGACAGCTCCTCTTGAATTTTTTGTGACTCGCCGTAAGTTAGCAACATTACAACTTTTTCTGAATGAGAAAACATTTTGTAATCACAAAAGTTATACGTTTGACGTTCGTATTGAGTAATGGCAAGTATTTTGTGACATTTATGCACTTTAAACAACGAACATTCAAATATTTTCCAACGACTGCTTGATACTTCGACCGCTAAGCTGATTTTTAGATGGTACCTATTTTTTTTTGAGACTCTTGAGAATTGGTCAATGTCCGAGTGGTTGGAGCTCTAGAACTAAGGAATTGTAAAAATTTATTATTTACTGAAAAATATTTGGCACATTCCTTTGGCATTTATTTAACAAAATTTGTATGTGAAAATTATTTGTAGACCTGGACTAGGCTTTAGGCAATACATACTGTTAATCTTTCCTTTCTGGGCGTTCGAATTTTACATGCTCACTAATAAAAGGTAATTGTATAAAATTATAAAATCCTACGTCATTATGTTTATTTAATATCGAATTTGCATACTTTCCTAGAAATACTTAATTAATCTTTTATTTGGTGAACAGAAACTGCCACGTTTTTGACATCCTTTCAGATTGGATTGATAATTTTTTCTAATAAGCTGTTATTTTTATAATTACGTCAACCGCTCACTCATATTTAATGAATATTTCATAAAAATAGTAAAAGATGGATGTAAACCAGTTTTAAATATGGACAAATTACCGCTGCTCTACATTCTAGACAAATATCAACCTCAAAAATCTGTTATTGGAACAGCCAGTGGCTATTTCTCATCTAATTAATGATGAAAATTCATGAAAGGACTTGCTTCATCTCGAAGCCATCTGAGCAACAATAAACTAAAATATACAGGGTCATTTAATTTTAAATTTGAGCTGGAATGATTTTTTTTTCATCTCGAATGCAAAATTACAATCATTAATGCTAGGTAAAAAAAACTGAAAATTTTACGAAAATGTCGACTTTTGATGACAGTTTCCGAAAAAATACATTTCGTGTAATGAAACAAAAAAGTTTCCCACATTGACGACTGGCAAGACTTCTCAATCTGAATGACCCTGTATATTTTATCTCGAACACCAGTGGCTTATTTTGGTAACCCATTTCATGGCGTAAATATGCTGTAGGTAGTGAAAAAAACGTACGACAAGATTAAATTTTAAACATTCATATTTATACATCCAAAAAGAATTCCCAATAAAAAACATCAAGCAGATCTCTTTAGATAAATACAGGTATAAAAGCAATCTGTCATAATCTAGAAGTTCTTTCCTGAACTGGTACAATTACTGTTTTATAGTTCAACTATAGAAACATTTATATGACTAAGTTTTAGTTGTCGCTCGTCAGATAGTTCCCAGAACGAAGATATAAGTAAGACGCTACAATTAATCAACAAAAATAGATAATTCAACGGCGTTTCAAGCATTACATTGTCGTGTTTATTCGTGATCACCTCTCAAGTATAATTTTGGAAACGAATGGAAGATATGAGCAAAAGAGACAGTACAGTAAGTTTCGTGAGACAGTATTTGAATAATATATATACTATAATATCCACTAAATCATTTTAAGTAGTTGTAGAATTGATTTTTATATATGATTTAAAGGATTATTTCCCACATTAATTTAATGCATAAAGAGCTCATTAAAGCTGTTAAAAATTGAGCTATTAACTGTTGAAATAGGAAGTGTAATTTTAGAAAGAGAGATAGGTACATATAGAACGTCTTTAGTAAAAAAAACGTGTTATTCACATTTAAATAAATAGCGTTATTTTTATTTAATAGAAATGGATTTATAATTTGTTATTAGTCTCATTCGTGATGGTTTAGTGTGGGAAAACCACGTATAATTTTAAAGAATTAGGAGATATTTTGCTACAATTTTTTTTCCATTTAACTCTTGTAACAATTGTCTCATTTGACAAATCAATTCGTACAGACCAGTGCATTGTTGAAAATGCATACTTGAAAATAAGAAAAGTGAATAACACTATTAAGGTAAGAGGGCGCCATCAGTCAGAGTGATGATTAGTTAAACTATTGCAGTTGTTCGCCGTTTTAGACAAAATTTCCAACAAATTGTCGGGTAGATACGTACAACAAATATTTGATATCTGATTTGTTCTTTGTTAATCCTAAAAAAGTCAGTGGATCGACTGTACAGAATATTTTTTTAATATCTATAACCATCTTTCTTGATTCGTATACATACTTTTTCATAAAAGCTCATACAAAAGAAAAAGAAAATTAAAAATACGCTGTGCCGTTATTAAACACTGAAATAAATCACTTTATGAGGTTATACACTTACAGCACACCCTCTAGTAAACCGATCAAGTCGAAAACTAAAGTACAAATGTAACGAACAAATGTGTAAAGACAATTTGTAGTCTTGCTGCCTCGCAAAGGCAGTATGGTACTTTATCAGGACAGCTTTGGGTAACATTCGTTCTCTTCGGAAGCTTTCGGAACTTGATGGGATTCTGCTTAAATTCAAACTGTGACAGTGACAGTAGCATAGTTCAGCCAAACAAAGTCAGTGTCAGAGCTGGATGAAACCCCAGTGCAGTATGGTCGATTAGGACCTATTGCTTAGCCTCCCAGGTGCCTTATAGATTTTTATTTTCGGGATACCTTTAAAGACAGTCTACAAATTAAAGGTCCGAACTAAAGACGGATATCAGATTCGAATCTTGTTCATTTTTAGAGGCACATCGAAAACGAAGCGTTTTTCGATATACGTTTATACAGGCTGTCCCATAATTATTGTGCAATACTTTAGCAGAAGATTCTACGATCAAAAATAATATATTTTCCTATAAACAAAAGTTGAAAATTGCTTCCCAAGAGAGCTACGCCTCCCTAAAAGGGACCTCAGGAGATCATATTTTTCAAAATATTTCCAAATCCAATTAACGTATCATTATGAATTTTGGTATGTCGGACATTCGATAAATGTTCTAACGAACTACAAGAAAACTGTTTAAAAATTTTAGTCAGGAGTGTCTCAGGCAGGGGGGGGTCACGGGTAAAATGCGCCCGCAATTTTTTGCATGTCAATATTTTCAAATTTAAACATCAAACTATGATAGATATGTTTTTCACAAAAAAATGTATTCTTGATTTACTTCGATAAAATGCTTGGTTTTCGAGAAAAATCGATTTTAAAGTTTTATTACATAGTCTCAAGAATGGAAAAGGATTTTGAAAAATATGATCTCCTGAGGCCCCTTTTAGCTCACTTAGGAAGCATTTTTCGACCTTTGTTTATAGGAAAAAATAATGTTGTTTTTGATTGTAGAATTTACTGCTAAAGTATTGCACACTAATTATGGGACACCCTGTATAGTTTTGCACTATTGATGTGGCATTAAACCCTGAATCGCCCTGTATAAAAGAGCGACCTATAGTACGATCATATTCGATGCAAAGTAATAAATCATTGCCTGTCAAGGGAACCAATGAAGTACGCCCTTAAGAATTTTACAAATTAAATAATTTCTTTATACATTATGAAGGGACGAGGGGATCAGTTCAGGTCTGGCACCTTTTGTTGCTACAAAAATTCCTTTATTCTCATAAACTATTTATTTTAAATGTAATTGATTATAAATCCAATTTGTTTCCTAAATTCCACATATGTACTACATTTTACCTCTGTACGCGCCACTGTTGTTTACTTGTTTTTTGGAAGCGCTCTCTAATTGACAGCAAAGCTCGCCAGGTTAGTATTTGACGTATAACCGACCAGTTCGTACACTCGATGCACCTGGGCGACTACAGCTACTACCAGAACACAGTGCGTATGCAGCGGTATTTCAGATTTTACATTGAATTTCATTTTAAATTTTAAATGATTTATCTTACGCCTCCTAAAAATGATGACACGATTTTCCTTTGATAAAAGGCCGACAATTTTTTGCTCTACTTTGCATCGTATACGATCCTACTATAGGTGCCTATACAGACGCGCTCCTCAAGAATCCACCTGACAGCGACAGCTACGGACAAATCGGAAGCCGTAAAGCCAGCGTGATTCGAAATTAGTCGCCCGATGAATATTTGTCTCTGACGTGTCAAAGGCTCTCCCGTAGGCCGACGTACCACCGCTGGTGCGGTGCTTCTTCCGAAATGCCTGAACAAAATGATTCAACATATCAATGTCCCCAATTAGAACTAGCAGAGGCATAGCTACGGTAGTCCTACAACTCGATTTCGAATTTGGTCGCCTGTTAGACATTAATTTCGAAGCTGACGGGAAGCGTGGCCGCTGGTGGAGATTCGAGAAGAGCCAAGAGACTAGTTTATTAGAGCTCGATTTGTTTGTTGTTGGTGTAAGAATTTTGATGCTAGAAGAGTTTAATGAAAGAAATAGTCAAGTTGTTAGTTATTTGATGAATGTGTGACGGACTGATGAGTGAAAAAAGGATCTTTAACACCAGTTGTCGATGATGATCTGTGAAAAGTATATTTTGATCCAATAAATAGATCAATAAATTGGCCAAGTTATATTGGCATATATATTTATAGTAAATTTCCTAGCGTTAATGAAATGGTCAAGTTATTAGAGATGGTGGAAGCGGATCGGACAATTTTGAGAATTGTTATTGACAATATTAATACAATAGTAACAATCTTAGTTACATTTTTGAGAATTGAAACAATTTCTTGTAAAATTAACCCAAAAAAAACTATACGAAATTGAAGATACGTTTTCAATTCTTTAATTCTTGGTTTTTGAGGAATGCCCCTGCTGCCATCGTAACGTCAAGGAATGCTAAGCGTATTTATAGGTTTTGGACATCAGAATATTTCGAAAAGTCACAAGGAACTAATTTATAGCTAAATCGAACGAAATTTAAAAAGGAAACAGCTGCCTCATATCCACTGTTACGTATAACAGAATTAATTCAAAAAATTCAAACGGAACATGTGTGAAAATTTAAATTGAATTTGCCAAAAGCCAGCTTTGTAATATTACCACGTTATTGATGTAATATTTAAATTTACATAGCTTGTTTTTTATCTTTTATGTTCCCAATGTTACACCGAGATAACTACTAAGTGTATACTTCATTGTATTAAGGAGGATTGGGTGCTACGAAAAAATGCAGCCAATTTCGTATTATTGAAATATTTTTACAAAGCGAAATCAAATTCCGTGAATTATTTTCGAATTATTTGTCGATTTGTTCTAGTTTTTAATTAATGCCAAAAATTTTAATGTTTAACTTAGGAAATGCTATGATGCATACCCTTACAATCAAATTACGGGTGAAAAAATGCAAATGGTAAGATGAAAAAAATATAGACATTTATCTGAATCATTAATTAATAAATGAAAGGAGGAAAAAATAGTAACTTTTCCACGCGAATCACTTCGTGATCACAGTTTGTAGATAATCTAAAATACGTAAAAGTTATTTGCAAAAAGAGTAGTGCATGCTTTGCGTCGATTAGTTGATGCTATCGGAAGGTGTGCGGAGTTCCACAATCATATCTTCAACAGCTTTTTTCCTTCTTTTGCTATTTTCTGTTCTAATTCTCAAGTATTCATACTATCTTTTGGTTACAAATTTTCCTTTCTACCGACTCTGTTTTTCATCCGACATTTTATAGGTCAAAGCAATCGGCTGCGCGAGCGATCACGTAGCATAATACAGGGTGTTTGAAATAAGTGCGAAATATTTTAGGGGGTGGTTCCCGAAGTGATTTTGTGAAAAAATTCATATAAACGTAATTCGAAATATGCTTCATTTCCGATAATACAGTGTGTTTAAATTTTGATTTTTTTAAATTTTATTAATTATTTCAGAGTTTTAAAGATATTGACTCGAAATTTGGAAAACGCTTTGGAAGGATAAATGTGCATTTTTTGGGGGGTATGCGAATATTTTTACTTGCGCCAGTGACGTTCGTGCGGAAATGCAAAAATAATTTTTTATATAAAAAAATGGTACGCCACTGACTTTTTCCCGTTTCGATATTTTTTTAGAAATCCGCCATCAATTCTGAGTGAAATTGGTCTCTTCAAATTTTTTCGTAGGATGCACCGTTATTGAGGAAAAAAAATTTTATTTATTTTTTTTTTAATTATTTCAGTTTTAAATACATTGACTTGAAATTTGATGGTCGTATTTTATTTAGAAATATTGACATCAACCTACTAGATAATGTATCATTAGAAATTAAAAATACACAACTTGTAATAAAATGTTTAATTTTTTCCTCAAAAACGGTGCATCGTACGAAAAAAATTAAAGAGACCAATTTCATTCGGAATTGATGGCGGATTTCTAAAAAAAATATCAAACAGGAAAATGTCAGTGGCGTACCATTTTTTTTATAAAAAGTTTGTGGCATTCTCACACGAACGCCACTGGTGCAAGTAGATATATTTGGATGACCTCAAAAAATGCACATTTATACCTCCAAAGTGTTTTTCAAATTTCGAGTCAATATCTTTAAAACTCTTTAAAAAATTAAAATTTAAACACTCTATCTCGAAAACGAAGCATATTTCGACCTAACTTCGGCAACCACCTCCTAAAATATTTCACAATTATTTAAACCACCCTGTATACAGGGTGAGTCATTAATAATACTTAATGCTTAATGGCATATTGTCAACGTCAAAATATAGTGATTGAGCCAAACGTGCCTTAATCAATTATTGCTCCTTTTCGTTCTACATTCTGTTAAAGTTGAAAAAATATTTTCCTTTTTTATCTATATTTTAAGTATGTATGGACCGATTGTTTTGAAAATTTGTAGTTTTACGTTTTTTGAAGTGGCATATATAGGTTTATATCTTACAATTTTGATTTTTTTTAACTTAAAATTGTTGAACTACGTTCAATTCTAAATAAAAAAGGTATACTTGTTACAAATCGATAAACTCGACTGTTTTCGAGATACAGACATTTTAAGTTTTTGAGATTCGACGGAAATTAAATTAGAAAATTATTTTTTCCATAGTAGGCATGGACATAAAAAATTGACAGCTGTCACTACAATACCATATTGTTTCCTACTCAATTTGATTAAGAAGTAGTTTTTTCCTTGTCGTTATTTTTTAGAGAAGAGAATATCTTAATAACAGTCTAAGAAAGTGCATTGAAGTTGCTGGTAGTTAATAATTTGTTAAGATATGCATAATATAATCTTTAATTGCCGTAATGTTTGTCTAAATTTTTAATTCAGGCGTGGTATCTTAGGACCTGCTAATTTTCTAATTTAATTCCCGCCGAATCTCAAAAACTTAAAAAATGTATCTTGAAAACGGTTTAGTTGTAACTAGTACACCTTTTTTAATTTAGAATTGAACGTAGTTGAATAATTTGTAGTTAAAAAATTCAAAATTGTAAAATACAAAAAGCCCCGACATCAACACTGTTTGCATATGCGTATTTGCCTCCTCAAAAAACGTAAAACTACAAATTTTTAAAACAATCGGTCCATACATACTTAAAATATAGATAAAATGGAAAATATTTTTTCAACTTTAACACCCTGTAGAACGAAAAGGAGCAATAATTGATTAAGGCATGTTTGGCTCAATCACTATATTTTGACGTTGACAATGTGCCATTTAGCCGTGTACCATTATTAATGACTCACCCTGTATAATAATATACATGATAAGGACTGCCAACGTACAAATAATAAACTCAGCATGCTCGTGCGCTGTTGTCAAGTTTATGACATATTTATGCATATTGGGTAAAAAATAATAATTGAGAAATGGAAATATACAGGGTGTAACTAAATAAGTGTAAAACATTTAAGGGGGTGATTCCTCATCGAAAAAAAGATAGGATCTTTCATATAAAGAAACTTCATTGGAGCATCCCTTGTTAAGATACAGCCTCTTAAAAGGGGTACATAAAATTTGTTTAACAATTTTTTTCACAAGCACTGAACAAGTTACAATATTGAAATTAACCTGACATTTTCTACTACCAAAAAGACACTTAGCCAGTAATTTATTTGGTTTACCCCATGGTTGTAAGGGGTGGAAAACGCAACCCCTAAAATTTATTTCCAACGTAATTTTTTGTCTTATTATTTTTTTACCATTTAAAAATTTATTTCCGATAGCCTGTTTCATTCTAAAAAAAAATGTCTCTTGAATTTTTTGCCCAAATTAAACCAGTTCGCAGCAAAAAATTATTTTACGAACAAGATACATATCGCCATAAAACGAAAATACGAAACTAATTTATCTAGTAGGCCGCCATTAGCGATACTGACAATTAAATTGGAATCAAGCTGTCAGTTTGTAAATTTTTGAAATTGAAGTAATACTAATTGTGTATTGTTCTGTTCTTAATTTGTTACTTTAATAATTCACTTGTTATTAAAATGGCATACACAAATGAGGAAATGGCTGATATGCATTACGTTTACGGTCTGTCGCAGGGGAATGGGTTAGAAGCTTCTACAAGATATGCTGAAATGTATCCTCAACGGCAGCATCCTTCACATAGAATATTTGTCTGACTTCATCAACGATTACGTGAATATGGTTCATTCAACAAAAGAACGCAGGATTGTGGTCGCCATCGAGAAGTAAGAACACCACAGCTTGAGGCAGCAGTACTTAATTTGATAGAAGAACAACCTACTACCAGTACTAGAAAGATTGCTTTCCAGCTAAATGTTGATCATATGACGGTATTTCGAATTTTAAAGGAACATCTCTTATACCCTTACCATCTGCAACGAGTACAGGCACTGTTACCGCGAGACTTTCCGAACCGTCTTGAATTTTGCAATTGGATGCTGGAAATGATTAGAAGAAATCGTGACTTTCTGAAGACGATCGAATTCACAGACGAATGTAGTTTTTCTCGGGACAAGATTATTAATTTTCATAATTACCACATATGGGCTGATGAAAACCATCACGCTATTGTCGAAACTAACCATCAAGAACAGTTTTCTCTTAAGGTGTGGGTCGGAGTTATTGGGGATTATTTAATTGGGCCTCATTTTCTACCTCCTCGATTAAATGGTGAGGCATACGTTCAATTTTTAAGAAAAGTGCATCCCCCCGTACTGCTGGAGGAAGTTCCTTTGGGCGTCAGAAGGGATATGGTTTTTATGCATGATGGGGCTCCCGCCCATTTTAGTCAAGTAGCACGTCAGCATTTAACTGAAACATATGCAAATCAGTGGATAGGTCGAGGAGGACCACAGAATTGGCCCGCTCGATCCCCGGATCTCAATCCTCTGGATTTGTCTACTTGGGGCCATTTGCAGCATTTGGTTTATCGTACTCCTGTTCGCGATGTAGAGGACTTAAGAAACCGCATTATCGATGCGTGCAGGGTAATTAGAGAGACTCCAGGAATATTTGAGCGAATACGTGGCTCAATGCGCCGACGTCTAGACGCATGCGTAATGTCTGAAGGTAGACATATTGAACATTTACTATGATTTCTACATGTTGTATGTTTTGTTATTATTAAATTAGTTTTGATTATTCCCCTTTAATCATTTAATGCAGGTAGTAACTACAAAATAACAGTAAATCCAGTCCGCATTTATGACGATGTATCTCTGTAGTTGTTCGTAAAATAATTTTTTACTGCGAACTGGTTTAATTTGGGCAAAAAATTCAAGAGACATTTTTTTTTAGAATGAAACAGGCTATCGGAAATAATTTTTTAAATGGTAAAAAAATAATAAGACAAAAAATTACGTTGGAAATAAATTTTAGGGGTTGCGTTTTCCACCCCTTACTACCATGGGGTAAACCAAATAAATTACTGGCTAAGTGTCTTTTTGGTAGTAGAAAATGTCAGGTTAATTTCAATATTGTAACTTGTTTAGTGCTTGTGAAAAAAATTGTTAAACAAATTTTATGTACCCCCTTTAAGGGGCTGTATCTTAACAAGGGATGCTCCAATGAAGTTTCTTTATATGAAAGATCCTATCTTTTTTTCGATGAGGAATCACCCCCTTAAATGTTTTACGCTTATTTAGTTACACCCTGTATAATATTAAGTATTTTAAACTTGATTTTATTTAATATCTACAAGCAAGTATCTCAATCTACTTACTTTCTAGTCATAAAGAATATTTTTCTTTGCATTGACAGCAATGATTTTATAACATAAGTATTGAGATTATTTCTAATCATTTTGATTAAGAGGGTCATTCCTTGACTACCACTGAATACAGTCAGATGACAAAATTGACCAACTTTGGTTGCATTTAAATGTTATCACCACTCTTGTGGCACACATTTTCCCCTGTCGATGTCATTTTGAGAAATTCCAATGAAACACGATACACAAGCAAAGCAATTAGCATTTATCGACTTTATCGGGACGAGGCAAAAACGACAATTCTGTTTTCGCGAGTGCAACACACCTACATCATCCGCGAATTCCCTTCTCCGGTCTGACGCCACTCAATGCAGCGCTGAAGCGGAAGTAATTCTGACAGTTTTCATGGTTAATTGCGCAGGATATGCCGTTGAATGGCGGCGGTGTTGTCCACATGAATCACTGTTGCATATGGCTGTCGGAACCCTCGACAAAGCAAAGTTCATTTTACCCCCTTACGGCTGAGGATTGTCTGATATCAAACGGGACGATCTGATGTGGGCGAAAAACTCCATAACAGAGGTGAAACGAAGAAGAAAATTGCGTTTCGGCGTCGTTTTAGAATGAAGGGCGCTTCTGGGAATCCCGTCACTGAATGTTTTCGTTATTCGATCAAAATTGGTCGAAACGTTGACTCTTGTAGCGCAAAGCTTGTCATTTTGACGATTTGGATGTAGTAGCATTTGGTTGCAGCTGTAAACAATATGTTTTATCCAACACTTGTATATAATGATACTATAATTTCTTTAGTTTTAAAGGAATAATGTGTCACTTTAGTCTGTTTAGAAATGAAAGAGAGTAATAAAAGCATATTATGTATGCAAATCGTAAATAAACTGGTGCTTATATTCAATATTTTTATATTATGTATTTTCCGTATAGATGAGGTGTACTTTTAAAAAAACTTTGTGCGATCGGACTGTACTAAATTGCAGCAGGTAGCTAAAATTTAATCCTCGACAATCAGTCTTTGTCTATGCCGCTTCAATTTCTCGGTCCATTTCTCTTATAAGTAAACAATATAAAAACAGCATTTCAAAACATGAGGCTACTTTAAGCATCATAACCGGGTTAAGAGGGTTTTTAGTAATTCAAATAAAATTATTCAATATTATTATCAAAATATTTATTTAAATTTAATGAATAGACTTTTATTCCACACAAAAATATATGTATTTTGAAAATTCAAATTATGGTGAGTAAATGTAGTGTTGTATAAATGTACAATAAAGAAAATAAAAAAGTAGGTATATTAAAATTCATCCTCTGAATATTCTGATGAATTATCTTCGTCTCCTAGATTGATAACGATAGGTTCCACAGTAACGTCAATTAAATTATCGAGTTCCCACATTTTCTCCTCTTCTTTTTGTACATGATGTATACATCTTTGCCAGTTATCTGCAGTTACTCGTTCCAAGGAATTTTTTAACAAAATTTTCACGTCACTTAATTTAAACGTCGTATTATTTCGCGCTACATCTCCTTTTACCTGCGCCCAGACTAATTCGATTGGGTTAAGTTCACAGTGATAAGGTGGTAACCGTAGTACCGTTATTTGGCGATTTGTTGCCATTTCATCGATAACATATTTTTTCTGATCTTTATTAAGATTGACAAGTGTCAAAAGTTCCTTTTTCACCATATTTGTTTCAAAAGAAATGTTTTTTCCGGATAACCATTGAATTATATCGGCTTTCCTCCAAGCAGTCGTAGGCGTCCGCTCGGTCTGCCGTGAATGGTAACTGGCATTATCCATGACAATTACAGACCCCGGAGGAATAAGATCCAACATCTGTGTAAAATACTCTTCGAAAACATCTGCGTTCATGTCTTCGTGATAGTCACCTGTATTTTTAGATTCAAATAAAAGTAAACCGCCATCTACAAAACCACTGGCACTACCTATATGTGTCACTATTAATCTTCGCCCTTTACCTGAAGGTGCCTTGAACCCTGTTGAAAGTCCATCCAAAAATGCTTGTCGAAAACTTTTTACATTTTTATCTTGCCATACTTTTGTTACAGTATATCCCTCGTTGACCCAAGTTTCGTCTAGATAATAAATATTCCTCCCTTCGTCACGGAATTTTCTAATTGATCTTAAGTAGGATCTTCGCCAACAAATAATTTCATCTTTATCGATAAGAACTGACTTCCTGTTCTGCTTTTCCCAGCAAAAATTCAACTCTCGTAAGACGGCCCATAATTTGCTTCTACTGATTTTTGGCAAATCGTTGTCCTCTGAAAGTTCACTTAAAATTTTGTTTAGCGTTGGTATTTCTTTTTTAAAATAAAATGAGTGTACTTTTCTGCGAATGACATTTTTGAAGAAATCATCTATAACGACTTTTGACCTCTCTGTAGATGATTTTGGGGGATTTACAGTATCTTGTTCATTTTTTGTTTACTTTAAAAGTCTGTAGATAGTCGATTTTCCAATCTCTGTCATTTTTGTTAGCATTAGTGTTACCCGATAATTACCTGAAACGAAATATTACCACGCCCATGGCCGGTTCTTATCTCGGGGTTTTATTACTCTCTTTCATTTCCAAACAGACTATAGTAAGTTATGACTTACTAGCAAATAGAAATCATAAAAAGACAATGTTCGGTTTATTTTTCTAGTTTTCATTAGAAAACCAATTTGAAACAGTAATAAGTCAACAAATAACCTAAAATGGTACAAACTTACAATCTACCTACTTATTAATATTAACACTAACATTTATGGCAAAGCCGTAATTTGATTCCAAAGGATTAGCACCCCTTGTATCTTGTATAACGCCACCTAAAAACAACAAATTTAATAAATATAACTCAGTTAAACTATTCAGTAGAATCTTCCTTATTCATAAGGTGATCATCGTCTAGGGCTTCACGTAAAAATCGTTCGGTTTGTTCTCTTTCTAAGACCTTGGATTTTTTTGGTTGAAAATGTTTGTGCTTAGACATTAGAAATGCCACTAGTCTACCGAATTTAGAAATTTCAATGTTCTTGTAAACTCTCAAAGTTGACTTCAACATGGAATATTTAGTCCACAATGTGGATAGAGCTAATTTCTAACTTAAATTAAAAAAAAAATAAGCCAGCAAGACATCTTCATTTACGCCTTTCACCCCTTCTTTGATTTTCCAATCTTGAAATTCCTTCAGTTCTTTGTTATATATTAGCTTTTTCTAAAATTTCAGATGGAATTTCCACATTTTCCATTTTTTCAGCCTTGGTTTTAGGATTTCAAAGGTGATTTCAACTCAAAAAATATTGTTTGTTTACAGACACAATTTAGGTTGACACTCGCATTCTATCCTTAATAAATCAAATTTAATTTATTTACATAACATTAACATTTACATTTACATTTATAGTAATAGACATTTCGTTTTCTGTTTTATCACATTTAACTTCCTTTCCGTTAATAACATTGTTAATAACCCTTGTAGCATTGTTGCCAACATTTTCGGAACGCATAACATCTGCCGAAGTTTGCGAAGAATTTGCAGAAATTGCGGATATATCTTCTTGTAAGGAACAGCTATATTTTCGTTGGATTTTCCTTGCAATATCAAGTTTGTTATATATAGACTCTTAAACCATGGCGTTTGATGGTTGTAAAATCAGCACCTTTATTGGCCAATAAAGTTGTTGAAGTGCGCCTCATACAATGATCAGTATATGCTTTTGAATTTGCAATATTCAGGAATGAAGCAACTATTGAGGATACCTTCGCCAATGTGTTGATTCCAATTTTCTGCATATTTCAACAGCATTCACGCAAAATCCTTCTTCTATAATTGTGAATTTTCTTGAAATGCCCGTCTTGGTGTCAGGTATTGAAACAAGTAGGTAACTGCCAACGTCCTATACATCACTAATTTTCAAATTTCGTAGCACCAGAAACCCCCATTATTAGTGCTACCTGAAATAATAAAGTTCACTATATATATGTATATGTATATATATATATATATATATATATATATATATATATATATATATATATAT